>NC_034599.1:84746236-84753472 GCF_900095145.1 Mus pahari
AACTTTGCAGCATTGTCATTGTCATTTATACTCTTGTTTTTTTTTTTTTTTTTTTTTTTTTTTTTTTTTTTTTTTTTTTTTTTTTGGCGGGAGGGGGGTTGGGTGGGGGTGGGTGTCTAAGTGAGTAGAAGAAAAGTTAGCTCTAGGAAGGCATGTCTGAGCTGCAGAACAGTGTCTGTGACTGGAGGGAGAATATGCTTGAAGGTATTTCAGTCCATAGCTCTCTGAAAGATCTTCCCACAGGGCTGCCTTAGCTTTTACTTTCATTTTGTACTAAGCAAAAACTCATCTGAGGGCTATTTAATGCGCTGGTTTGTGCTTTCTAATACCAGATAAAAGTTAAACAGATGAACCATTTGGGGGGTAAGAACTGGGAAATTCACGGCTGCTAAAATGCTTTAAAGTTCCAAAATGGTTTTGTGTTTTAAACCCATTTTCCATGTTCTAGCAGCTGTGGGTTTTCCCAGGGCTCCCCCTGTGGCTCAAAAGGGAGCTGCTTAATGCTTAACAGATGAGCCAATTGAGTTTTTAAATGCAAAATTAAACTTAAAGTGCACAAGGAGCACAGGGGAATCCACAACCAAGAATAGACTGGAGGATGATGGCGAGCGGCAAGCACTGGACTATGGGGGACACAGCCGTTGAGAGGATGCTATGAGCACATTTATTTTTTAATCATCCCTTGAACTGGTTGCAATTATATTCCACATTACCAATAGTTTTTTTTTCCCCAGCTATTGGCTTTTGATTGATTTATATGTGTGTGTGTGTGTGTGTGTTTTAAGAACAAAAAAGGGGGAAATAAATGGCTAGCTTTTGTAGATGTAAGAACAATAAGTTCTGACCTCCATATGTTGGCCTTACCAGCGATGAGTTAAGGGTAGGGGAGATGGTTCCGTTGATAAACTGGTTTCTGTAAAAGCCAGAGGACCTGAATTTGAATCTCTAGCATGAATAAAACTCACAGACACATCTGCAATCTAGCACTGGGAAAACAGAGATGGGAAGATTCTTGGGGTTTGTTGGTATCCTTTCAGTTCAATGCAAGACCCATTCCAAAAGATACAGTGCAGAGAGCACTTGAAAATAAGACACTATGTAACTAACCATCCAAAGCCTACATGTATACATACATGCACACATACATACATACACACGTACACACACAAACACTCACAGACAGATAGACACACAAAGTGACAGAAATGAAGATGGAGAGACAAACAGAGAGAGCAGACACACAGAGATAGAGAGACAGAGATGGAGTTGGAGATGGAGAGAGAGAAAAAGAAAGCAACAGAGAGACAGAGACAGAGACAGAGAGCCAGAGACAGAGATGGAGGGAGGAATACACACACAGGCAGACAGACAGACAGACAGACAGACAGACAGACAGACAGACAGACAGACAGACAGAGGAGACAGAAAGACATAGACACAGAGATACAGAGAGACATAGAGTCACAGAGAGACACAGAGAGAGTTGTTTGTGTTTCCCTCGTGTCATTGGGCATCTTCCCTCTTGTGTCTGAGACACTCCTAACATATCTTGGTTCTCAGATCATTTTGTTTTAAAAGGAGGAGTGAGGCCAACTGTGAACTTGGTTCTGAGCACTGGTGTGGGACACTTCACAGCCAGCTGTGACTCTAGCTCCAGGGTATCAGAAGCCTTCTAGCTTCTGTGGGCACCTGCACCCATAAGCCTATGTTCCCTCCCCAGCCCCACAGTGTTAAAAATAAAATAAATCTTAAAAGAAAAAAAAAATAAGATCCAGAGAAAAGTTTTGGCCAAAATTGTTACTAGCTTCCTATGGTTCAAAGCAAGCCTCTGGAGACACTTGAGGGGAAAACAGTCATTGTAAACATCTGGGTGCTCTTATCCTCGTGGGCTTCCAAAATCAAGTGTAAAATGTCACAGTATCGTTTACTTTACAGTGGATGATAACATGAACTGTTATTTTCTAAATCAAGAGACTCTTGTGGGGAGCCAATGTTCTTATTTCAACAGGTGTACAACTCAGCCAGCGCAGCTCCCTAGGCTCATAAACACCACTGAGTTTATGGAAACTCTAGACATGAAGCTTCGGGTTCTTAGTATTTTGGAATTATCTACACACCCCTTATCTGTTGCATTTCAGTTGTTTTGAGGAACAATTTGCATGGTAATAAAAAAATGCTGGAAAAAAAACCCAAACAGAATATTTCCACTGGAAAACTTCCATTGTTCAGATGCTTTATTTCTTAGATGTTTGATTTTGAAAAACTCTAAAAACCCTAAGTTTACACCTGAAGGAATCATTCTGGAAAGCACTGAACTAGAAATTTTTGCTAAGATACTAAGAGAAGGAGGAGAAATTTTCAAATTCACACATTTCTCATGGTATAAAGTTAAACGGGAAGCAGTGAAATCTCAAAAGTGAGGTTCCAAACCTGCATGTGTGTGTGCATACACACCTGTATCTTTACAAAACATTCTAAATACGTATATCCAAGTAAACACATCATTCCTTAGACAGTTCCATATCTCTCAGGCTCTCTACATCAATCATTCCAAGCTTGAGAGTAATCATGATCCAGTCCCAATCTGAAAGGATCAAATGAGTTACTAATTCCCAAATAAATAAATAAATAAATAAGCTATTAGACAAATATTACTTAGTTGTGACTTCCATCCTTATACTGACATCTGTCAACTCTTCATTTTTAATGCTTATTTCATTGAATAACAACTTTAAAAAATGGGTGCCAGATTAAAGTTCCTAGTCTGCATTTGTAGATGTGCAGTGTAAAGTGTATACCGCCCACATAATTGAAGCTACTTGAGGCACTGACTAAATTTAGTGTTGTCAGTTTATCTGAAGAACAGGCAATGAGTCTGGGTGCTGTGAAAGGTATTACATATGGTTGATTGTTCCATATCAACCTAGCTACCATGGTTAAAGACTGTGTTCAAGCCAAACAGAATATCTCTGCTTCAAGACACACCTTGCAAAATCAGTTCTCTCTGTGTGTTCAGAAAATGTGCTGACTCTTGGCCATATTTCCCCATGGAGCTGCATTGTTGGGGATCAGTCCGTCATTATGTCATGTTTTAAAGAAACTAGGCTCACTTGAAAATGTAACCTGGGTCGTATATTCATTCACATGTGACCTCCTTGAAAGGATGAACATCTGAATATAGATGGAAGTATCAAGACCTTTCTCAAAGTTTGGCATATTCTGTGCCTGAATCTAATTCTAATCTATGCTTACTCCCAAAGGAGTTTATACCTGTTATATAACAGTGGCCCTGTTTTCTTGGTGGGCTTTTCATGGACAAAAGGTAATCTGTTCTGTTTCTGGATAAAATGTGTGGCTATCTTCCCATAGCTTCACATTTGGTTATTTCTCATAAGATTTGGTTAGATATTTTTATAACACATTGACTGACCTATTCAGGCAAACACACATATGTATATATCTGTAAAATTATATTCCTAAGCTGAATTTAATACATAAAACCTTTAAAACCCTTTGTTTAATCATTTGTCTCATATTGTAAAGAATCAAAATATTATATTTTCTTCTGTGGTGAAATATCAGCTTAATTCAGTGCTTACTAGGAGATTCTAAATCACTATTCAAGTAGAGCACTATCATTTTTTTTTTTAAATTACTCAACATGGGTTTGGGGGCTTTCATAGTGAAGGCTAACATGCATTGGTGCAAAAAGACATCGTTCTCCATGTTCCAGTAATTCAAATCCAACATTGTTTTGATGAGATTTTTAATGTACTCATGGGAGCAACAGAACAGTCACTCATGATGAGTTCAAATTGCTTGCATCTTATTTATCTGAAAAATCTGTCCCAGAATGTATTATTACATCATAAGCAACAACATATTTTGTCAATTATAGGAAAAATGGAGTTTTATTAATTTTATTATACTTACTGTTTCACTATAACACTGTAAAAAATGACTCCTGTGTTTGTAAACCATTTTAGAAACCTTGGTGAGAAGCAGATGTAGTTAGTCAGATATATCATTTTGAGAAATGTTAACAAAACAAGGCTCCTATGTCAGTTTATTCCTCATGGCTTCGCACTTGTCTTCAGGGTGGATCTCCAAATGTCGATAGCAGGTGCTCATATTGGGAGTTTGCAAGCCATGTCTGGCACATACATTCTCTGTGGGGGAAAATGTCACAAAAAGCATGTCGTGTAAAATGCTTAACTTCAGAAACAGAAGCCATTCTCTATTAGATTTGTTTGTTTCAATCATCTTTACCACTGTAAATTTTTTTCAAAAAAAAAAAAAATGTTAAAAACAGAATCGGAAGCAATTGCCAAACACAAGCTCAACTCCCCAGTGCAAAAATAAAATATGCAAATATTAAAATTAGGGGACTCTGCTTCTTTTCTCTCTTACACAATTGATTAAACTGTCACTGCTGGAGATTACATGGGGTTTTATTCCCTTTATGGCCATATTCAATTGGTCAGACAGAAAAATATATTGCCACAGACGAGACCCACCACCTGGGTACACTTTGTTTCCAGTTGTCAGTAGAGTTCTTGTCCAAAATTTTTCAGCTATCTTCTTTTAAAAAATATTAGAAGTGATCATTTAGAACAGATGTGCTGCATAGCCCTTTCCAATGTCGAGTTTCAAGCAAGATAAAAAGTCTACCTTCTATTTCTGATTATTCCTTAATTCCCGTGCAATCTTTACTAGCATAGCCTTTTTTGTTTATCATAAACATATTTCATTTTGCATGAAACTTTCATTTTTAAAATATGGACTGGACCAGAATGATTGTAAATATATATATATTTACATATATATATATATATATATATATATATATATATATATATATATTTCACAAAACTGACAACCTATGTTTGATCCTCTAAACTCAAGCAAAAGTGCTAAAGTTTTCCTCTGATTGTCTCAGGCATATTGTAGTACACATGTCCACGTGCACACTACACACGCACAAATAATACATTTAAGAATTAAGCAATAAAATAAATAGAAACACATGGACTACATATGTTAGTTAGCTGTTTACATCTATTTTAGCCACATCTTTTTAAACCTTTCTTCTTAACTTGTAAATTATTTTATTTCCTGACTTACCAATTTGAATTCAGAAACACCGTCGTATACACACACACACACACACACACACACACACACACACACACTGGGTGGGCATAACCAAGCTCCTTGCTCAGCTATCTTCCCCATATGGACATATTTGTTTCTTGTAAAAAAAAAAAAAAAAAAGGGAAACAAAGCACAGCCACAGAAATATTTACCTTTGCTTCTTCTTGACTTGCCACGGTTCTGAAAAGGTTTTCTCTGTCTGTCTCATAAGAAGTTCGTGCTCTTGGTGATATCCGCCAGCCTGTGTCACTGCACTGCAAGTTGGGCAGGGAGCTGGCTCAGCTGCAGGTGCGGCAGCTTGGTGTTAAGGGTGCATGACAAGTTTACTCATGGGACATTTCTCCAATATAAGGGCATACAGTCACGAACTCGGGGACATATAACAACGAAGAAAAGTGGTTGGGTGATGTTGAATTTAGAAAAGGAGAAAAAACATAGAAAGCTTAGTGAGAAGCAGCTGCTTCCTTGAAGTCCTGAGTGGGAACAAGTATACCTGCCTTGCGAGTTGTGGTCACTGTACAGGCGTCGTTTTGTTAGAGAAGGGGAAGAATTATCTCAATGATTTTAGATGTCTTCATGGGTGGCTGGGAACAGTTTGTTTGGCTGTCATAAAACGATGCACGTTGAAGACAGCTATTCTAACTGTGGATTTCGTCCTTCTCTTGTCTGCCGGGGTGGATGAGTAAGCAAACATCAAGTTGCTCATTTCTACACCAAAGATAAAGAAATTTCAAAGAAAATGGAGTAGTTTCACCATGCCTAACCTCCAAATTCTTTGCATTTGAAAACAAAGACTCATACATGTTTTTCACACACACACACACACACACACACACACACACACACACACACACACACACACACACTTTACCGTTTATTGCCTAAATAAATATACTGTTTTAACTGGAGAATTTTAAACTGCTTTCTAACTTGTGTGTCCTTTTCCCTATCCAGGGATCTCTTTTTGCTGTCAACATGGAGAATGCTATGGTGTGTGTTCTACTGACTTAAACAATCATCTTTTAAAATTTCTCATTTCTCTATTCGTGCTGTTGATTTTTTTGATGTCTTTCCTTGCGTTTTATTGTTTTGTTTTGTTTTGTCTTGTCTTGTCTTATTTTGTTTTGTTTTCATTTTATCTTCTTCTCAAGACTTCTCCAGGATTTTGATGATTATATTGTTCTCTATGCATAATTCAATTGCTTTTTGACAAAAGTTCCATGTTTAATCTAGTTTATTTGATATTTTGCTTCATTTCCCTATAGTTTTATAATGTTGCTTTTTAAAATTTTTTTTCATTCACTAGGACATTTTGTTCTTATATGAACCATTCAAAAGTAAGAATAGTATTGTATGCACATATTTGGCTGCTAAGTGCCTTTCTTTCTTTATTTTAACATTTTGTTTTTCTGTTTGTTTACTCTTTCCCAACTCTGTCATTTTTAATTATCCTCTCAACTATTGCAGAGCCTTTCCCATTACAAACAGCCCCCAGTGTCCCACTGTCTTAGGCATCTCATTATACTAAAGTGTAACCACCATTTATTCAACCTTTTGAATAAGCACTGAATTCAAAATGTCCTTTATATCCTACTGAGCTCTTACTGCATGCAGTGCTAAAAGGTAGATATTCTTATTCTAGTCTGACACACAGGTGACAGAGTCTCAGTGACTTAGGTCTGTGCTGAAAACCATAGTGATTGGGATAGCAAGAATTTGCTCACAGAGCTACTAAACTCCAAATCACCCCATCTTTCAATGAAACTACCTTAAGCCAAACGAACAAACAAACAAACAAACAAACAACTGTACAACTTGGAATTTGGTAAGGACTGTGAGTGTATATCCGTCATAAAGTGCTTGTTTAGCATGCACAGGGTCCAGGGTTTGATTCTCAATAGAGAAAAGAAAAAAAAAAAAAAAAAAAAAAAAAAAAAGAGAGAGAGAGACATTTAGATATATAGAGAAAGAAATAGTGAAGTGTCAAAAATATAAACTCATTTCATTTTTCTGAATGCATTTAAATCAGAAGTGATCAAATACAGATTACTCTTTACAGCTTTTTCATGGTTCGTTTTGATA
>NC_034599.1:84753492-84765270 GCF_900095145.1 Mus pahari
TTGTTTAGCATGCACAGGGTCCAGGGTTTGATTCTCAATAAAAAAAAAAAAAAAAAAAAAAAAAAAAAAAAAGAAGAAGAAAAGAGTCATTTTGTTCTGTACAGAAAATACTTGTTAAGTGTCACAAATATAAACTCATTTCATTTTTCTGAATGCATTTAAATCAGAAGTGATCAAATACAGATTACTCTTTACAGCTTTTTCATGGTTCGTTTTGATATAATTTACCAGTGCTCATTTGTGATTTAAAATTAAACTCTGAATCAATTTACTAACTTCAACAAAATTTGACTAAAAGTAGACCCAGCCTCTCTTTGTGTAGTACCAATCTGTGGCTGTGGCTGTAAACACATGCAAACTGGAACGTAAAATCCTTCCTTGGACCATATAGAAGCAATAGCCATCTTGGAGCCTCAGGGGCTTCGCTCTCCTCAAGTCCCAGAGCATTTATAAGGCTTCCCGGCAATGACATCAGTGACCAAATATGTTTTTACAGTTGTCAAATAGTGGCTCAGCATCTAATCCCAGGCTACTTGCAGCTGCTTTCCCCCATCCTTCCTGCTTGTATTTTATTTGCCTTCTGGGCGAAAGAGAAAAGAATGCATGTGGCCCCTTCTGTTCCTCCTTCCCACTTCTTGCTATAGTGATGACATGCAAGGGTAATTATTTAAACAGACCACTTTGCAAGTTCCATGTATTTATTTTTTATCCACTACTGCTTTCTTGCTTTTATTCTTGAAATATCTTTTTAATTTTTAAATTACATCTACTTATTCATTTGTGCCTGTGTGTGTGCGTGCTCATATGTGTGTGTGTGTGTGTGTGTGTGTGTGTGTGTATGTACTTATGTATCTGGTAGAGGATATTTGTGCCTTTGCTATGGGCATATATGAGGACCAGAGGACAACTTATGAGAGTCAGTTTTCTCATTATATCACATGGGTCCCAGGTGTGCCATCCTGCTAGCCCTTATTAACACACCACAGACACACACACACACACACACACTTTTAAGAATCATATAGTTACATACTTACTAGAAGTCTTAAAAATTACCACAGCTATTGCTATGAACAATGTATTTCTAGACTTTGAACAAGAGCTTAGCAGAGTTCCTTTTGACAGACAGTGCTTAAAAGCTTCACTTATGTTAAGTTGTAAATAATGATTGTTCCCCACTCTCCTAAAAGAAGGGCAGAAGAGCAAAGTTAGCCACTAGCATCTAAGAAGCAGCTAGAGAGACCCGTCACAGGATAGAATAACAGTGCAGCCATTAAGAGAAGAAATTTGAAAATAAAAAAGACTTGATCTCAAATTTTAGTTCTATCCTTTTCTAGTTGTGCATCTTGAACAAATGTTCCTTCCTTCTAAATCTGCTTCTCTCTCAGATGGAGATAATGATGCCACTTCAATGGTCCATCGTGAAAATTTAATCAAGTAATAATATAAAGCATTCTGTACTGTTGTAGTAAGTTCAGTATGGAAGGCAATTGTCAACTGTATGATCACTATCACTACTATCAGCTATGCATTTGCTAGTAACCAGTCTTTGTTTCCTTTTTTTTTTTTTTTCTTCCTTTTTTTAAACACAGGGCACTGAGCTATGGAAACCTGTGTGAACTTTGTGAAGAACATTTGACGTCCTAGCATTTTATTGTGATGATAGTGCGGCCATCTCCACATTATTGACAACTCTTGTAAGAAGTGCAAGATCAAGGCCAAAGCTGGCCTCAATGAAGTATACATGAGCCAGCTCTTCAACACACAGCATTTGGACTCTATTTAAAAGGATTTATTACATTAAACATAGAACAGCCTTTTCAGTGCCTAATCCGTGTTTTCCAGTATTTTATTACTCTCCTAAAGATGACCAAGGTCAAGGGTTGTACTAGGTACACAAACCTTATTAACAAATTACCCCTGAAAATTAGTTAGACGGAACTCATTTATCTTGTTTGCTTAGTAAAAGCCATACCCACTAAAGATACACTTCATGCTTGCGTTCATGTACACAGTCATGACTTTATTCATTCTATAAGCATTTAATACTTGCCTATACAATGAGAAATCCTGCCCCCAAATAAGCTGCATAAAGAGGCAGGGGCCATCTCTTAACACACACACACACACACACACACACACACACACACACACACACACACACACACACACACACACACACACACACACACACACACACACACACACACACACCCCACATACATTTAAAACTTTATGTGTATGCACTATACATCTGCATCTATATCTTACAGTACCACTGTGCATGGTGGCTGAGAAATGTTTGCTAAGGTGTGAATCACAGAACATTATTACTTACAGACATGTGATCAATCCATGGATTTAAATGTTAAGACCTATAAGAAGGATCAAGAGACCAATCTAAGCTTGGTGGAAGCTTTGGACTCTGATGTCTAAGAAATGAAATCGTGTCTCAACAATATCACAAGGCCTGGAAAATAAGAAACCCAATATTGCAATTTATAAAATACCAACCCAATGCAGAAAATATGCAATAAAACGTTTAGCTTGATTTTGGTATTATGTTCTTTTACAAACATTTCTAGATTAGAAGCTTCCATTGTTCAAACATCATGACATCATATACTTCTGTTTAAGGACGCTCCCACATCCAGATTAGGGTCAGAATTGGTTCCAATGGCATGTGTTTTCTCCCCCACTGACTATACAACCCTGAGTGAGTAAAAAGGAAGGAATAGGACTAGGCGTGGTTACAGAATAAAAACTTCTGAATGGAAGTTTACAATTTACTCTTGTAGGATACGATTTTTGAAGATTTGCATGCCCAAAGCATTACATAAAGTTTTTGCAAATAACAGTTTAGAGACTCTTCTTTGAGACCCACAATTGGAAAATTAAAATTTAACCTTTTAGCAGAAATTAAACAGTCAAAAGAGAAAGTGATGACCAGTTTTCTAGATCTGTTCATCTGAAGAGGGCACAGGTATTTGGGAGGCCATGTCTATTACTGTATGGAATTAAAAAGGGGTAATTATGTTCATTTCATAGGAAGTTACCACTTCTGGATAGGCTATAATTAAATGTTCACTACAAATGATGCTTTCATTCTTCTTGTGGCTGTTTAGCTAGATGGTACAAGTATTCTTCAGAAATCAACTTCACTGTTTAACCTTATAAAGTCCTAACTGTGAAGGGTGACCCTGTTTTGTTTTGTTTTGTTTTAAACAGGATCTAGACTTTAGGATGAATGATTATAAATGTGTAATTTTTTCTTTCAAATTAATAACAGCATCCTTACTCTTAACAAGTGTAACTGTAACATTGACCAGGAAATAAGAGTCTACAGACAGAAATAAACAAGCCTAGGATGTAGTTTAATCTAAGTAAACACTGAAGTTGTAAACCTTCAAACTAAATATCAAGAGCCCGGCAAATTAATGCTGCACACAATAGACTCTTAAAGCTAACTTAATCCACCCCCCTGAAGTCTACATGAGGGCCATGTATAACAGTGCAGGAGCTAGGACTCCATTAAGACTTTCCTCTGCAGGCTGTCGGCTGTTTGAAGAAATAACAATTTCCTAGGCATGAAAGCTTTTCAGAAGGTTCCCACTGGTGTGTAATAAAAGTGACTTTCCTTTTTTTCCCCTCTCTCTCCTCTGCTTCTTCCTGTCCCCCCCCCCCCAGATGTAACATTGTAGGGAGAAAAAGGGTAGACTAAGGCCATAGGCCCCCTACTAGCTTACCTTCCAGGGATTATCAGTGCAGGTGTTAATATAATTGAAGGTGTGGTAGCAGATAGAGCCCCCTGATAGCTTTTCATATACAGAGATTGCCTAGGTAGAGAATGCAGAGTACCTGAAGAATAGGCAAGTGTGTGCCTCATTAACATATCACCATTCAGAGGCAGCTGCATATCTGGAAGAAGAAGAAGGGGAAAAAAAAGAACCTTTAAAGAGCCTATTCATCTAAGTTAATGGGCCCATTGCACAGTACATTGTGTGAGAAATTAAGTCTCTGGCTGTGAACTTCCTGTGCTGCGCAAGCTGCCATTGAATCTTTTTTATTGCTTTGGTGTTATTATCTCCTCCTGGAAATAAAAACAATCATGTTCTCACATTTGAGAAACCAAAACATTCCAAGATAACAAACTGGAGACGCTGGTTGAAAGTTTCTTTTGTTTCCCTTATTAAGTGAAAAAATATGTTTTGAAATTAACACGATCTCCCCAGTTTATATCAAGGTACCTAAGATTGACTGGGGCTGCCCCCTGAATAATGAAAGTCTTGCCTCTCTCTTATAATACACAAAACTGAAATTGCCGTCTTAGTTATGGTTTCTTTTTAAAAATTAATTTTTGAAGGTAAATATGTTAATTTATTCAAATTAGACATGATTTTTTTAAAAAATAATATACAGCTGGCAAAAGAACTGCTTTTCTTCTGAAAGATAAATATAATGAACTCTTACAAAAATAATTGTATTTGTGTTCTTAAGCTATTTCCATTTCAGCACAGTTTCTGTAGCATTTAAAATATGTCAACCAGAGAAGTAATTCAAGATTAAATTTCCCCTCTTCTATTAGCTGCAAGTTCAAGATATTAACTCTTGCCTTTTTCCTGGTGAGTGTTATAAGACCACCATGTATACTTGCATGCACTGGGTACACAATGAATCCTCTTCATATCAGTAGGATACATTTCAATTATTTTGTACACATGATATAATTGTCATTATCAGGATCATAAACAGCTTCATCATAAGGAAGGGGTTAGCAGATCAATGCTGACTGGTTAAAACTCAATTAAGATTCAGAACAGATGTCTTTTCTTTGCCTCTTTTCTCTTCTCTTCTCTTCTCTTCTCTTCTCTTCTCTTCTCTTCTCTTCTCTTCTCTTCTCTTCTCTTCTCTTCTCCTCTCCCTTCCCTTCATGCCCCTCCCCTGACTCCTCTTCTCCTGCTTGTGGACGTTGTACATCGTGGTGCGCACTAGGCTCCGCACCACGATGTACAACGTCCACAAGCAGTCCCCCCTCCCTCTCCCTCTCCTCTCCTCTTCTCTCCTCGCTTCTTTTCTTTTCTTTTGTTTTCCTGATCTGGTTTTCTTCCAGATTTGATGCATTTGCAAGTTAACCTAGTGATTTTTACTATTTAACAAGTTAATGAGTATAGGAGACCACGAAAAGGGTAACATAATTCAAACCCACTGTTTTATTAGCTAATGGACATTCTGGCATCATAAGAGCAAAATGTGTGTAAAGACAATAATGTTTATTTATTTTTTTAGCAATCATAATAACAATGACCAGTTGGTCAGTACTGTAGCATAAGGTTGTGCCTGTTCAGGATGGGAACAGTATGTTTGTCCAAGCAATTCTCCGAGCATTAAAGACTTTAAATCATACAAAGGCTTTATTTAAGATTTCTAATAACTATATAAGAGTACATAAAAGTAGGAAATAATAGGCAAACAAATGCTTCTGTGAGTGATGTGACTGAAAGAATGCTGTGCACATGCAATGAAACAGCTTTAATCATGTGCTAAAAGTCCTCATCAAAGTTTTCTCAAGTACACATATGCAAATTTTATAAATTACTGTTACTAATACCCTTCGTGTGTATTTACTTATTGATTTATACATGATTCATGTGGACCATTGAAAAAGATGGTAGCATGTTCTCAGCGATCACTTGTCTATAAGTGCCAGGCGTTCACTGGTTTGGGATGAGAATGCCAACTTTTTAATACTTTAAAACAAGCCTTGAAAACAAGACACAGTTAAGTTGTAGCTGGATTAAAGCTTGGTTTTCCAAGTTGGTTAACCTTAGCGTTCCAGTGTTGTCGAGTCGCTTGATAAAGACTACTAAATAATTATAGAACTTTCTAGATTAACTCTTTGACTTTTCAAGATTTTCTTTACATACCTCATTGTTACAGGCTATCCTTCACAAAAGAACGTTTTGAAACTGTGGTCACAATATCTCCTTTGGGGATGGGGTAAAACACAGAAAGTTGAACTTTCCAGTTTTCTACCAGTAGTGGGTACCTTAAAAATAATTGTGATCAGCAAATATGAAAGTTTTCTAAAACAAAGCAACACGCCATCCCTCTATCTAGCTTTCTTAAACTAAGTCAGGTTAATGGACCACTCACCGTCTCATGAGCACATAACTACTGTGTGCTCTAGGTAATGGGATGACATTGTTGCCTGCACAAAAGTGACATCAGAACTCTCTGCACCGGCATCAAAAATGCGGGCACATTACCTCTGACTGTGTGGCCCCACATCTATTAACCTTATTGATTTGGAACCTGCTGGGCCTCCCTTGAAAACTGCTTCTTGCTGAAAGGCTGAAGTGGATCAATCCTGAACCATGAACAAGAATCCAATAAAACAACAGAGTAAGGACCTTTAATGGTTAAGTATTCCCTAAAGTAAATCAAATTAAGGACTGGCCATAATGAAGCTTATTTTAAGATTTTGAGATGTCAATTGATTCCAGGTCTGCTGAATTCAACCATTGTCTAGTGGGGCATCAGGCCCTGGCCAGAGACATCTTTTATCTGTTGTGAATTAATTAACCGAATATAATGAGGAAGGCTAGGTTTTTGGAACCAAGATGTTTGTCATATGTAAATAACTGCTTTTAAATTCAAATCTTAAAATGTCACAATTATTTTCATTCAAAATTGAATCTTATTCATATGTTTGTGGTAGCCAACACCCTAGTGGGACCAAAAATGTCTCTCTCTCTCTCTCTCTCTCTCTCTCTCTCACACACACACACACACACACACACACTAGCTACTGAAGCCAATGAATTTCAAGTTACTTAGCTGCCTTCTGTAGCTTGTTAATCATTTTCTGAAGTTTTAAGGAAGCTTATAACCCTTTTGGAATTGAAAGTTAAAAGTAATGACTAGAGAAGTCCAGAGATCCTTGTTCTGCAAGGACAGAAGTGAGCTACATATCCAAATGGAGCTCTGGGGATTCAGCCCCACCTCTCCAGATCTCACACTCTTCTGCCTTGTTTAAAGCAAACCTCTGCAGCAGAACCTCAGACCCCCAGACTGACAACTCTTCTTACCAACTGCAAAAGTAGAAACTCTCACCAAAACTTATTTTTAAAGTCTTATAATTTGTAAATTTCTAAAGAATATGTGAATTTATGACATTTAGTATGCATTACCTTTATATATGATAGTTATATGCATGTTTATAGTATATATATGTATGTGTGTTTTTATATTACCAAATATTTCTACTTTTTCATAATCATTCCTACTTATTTAATTTTTGTTGCTCATTTTCCTGCATCTAACAGGTCTAATGTCACATCAATGTTCAGCAAAACAAGAACTCTATCACCAAACTGCATATCCAGACTCCACAATTACTTTTGAAACGACAGTTTCTAATTTATCATTAATGTCTATACTAAAAAGTTGTAAATAAACAATTTGTAGTTAAAAATGCAGCCTACAATCTCTGATTGAAAACAATGCTAGATGGCTAATATTTCTGGTTTTTAAAAGATTTTTTTATGTAGTATTTTTGAGAATTAATTGTGGAGTTTTAAATTCTTACTGAGAAATATATAATATAGTATACTTTTCATTGAAAAATAGCCTGGTCAGTTGGTCTGAAATTCCTTTATGAAACTACAATGATGAAAATTCATGTCTCCTTATAATTTGTATTTATATTTGAGCAGTAATTCACAGTAGCCTATGTAAAATATCTAAAGTAAGAAATACCACATATTATCCCTGAGACTTTTTTTTTCTTCGTCTTTATTGACAGCTCTCTAAGGAATACACTGGAATGAGTTTTGTCTGCCCCACTAATTGATAATTATTTAATTAGCAATTTATAATGACAATGGGATTTTACCCCATCCCCCACCTTCCACCCCCCACCTCACTCCCCGCCCAGGAGTCCACCTCTCTTTTAAGACAGAAGTAGACAACCTTGCCTATTTTCACACCAGCCTCGAGTTAACATGGGTTAAAGTGTGCCCTTGCTGAGGTAAACTAAAGGCTATGTATGCAGCTACCTCTTTTAAACTGCAGCACTTCCTTCCTATTATTGGGGTGACTGGCATGCTAACAATGTATGTGGGTGGAAAGCCTTGTTGTGTCACTGTGGACAGTTCTAACAGCAGCTTCATTAGTTCTTTGTACAACAAAAGATGGGGTTTCCCCCTCGTCTTTCGTTTTCTTTCTTTCCATTACTTGGCGTGGGGGTTGAGTTTTCCTAGGACCCCCTGCTTGACTTTTTATTTTTTTTTAAATTTCGGAACTTCTTTAGAATGGTACAGCTATTTGAACAGTAGGAATTGTAACTGATAGACTATTTGCAGTAGGACTCATGAAAGTTCTCTTTGTTCTACCATCTTTAGCCAGGTTTATGAGCCCTTCCATTCCTCCAACCATAGAGGAAAAGGAAATCCACTTTTAATTATACATTGATGGAGAGCTCTGGGAGGAGGGGCCCGTTCACTTTAGAATGCCCATTTTATACTTTATTACAAACAAAGAAGAGTTGCTTGTAGCAGAGCGGATCTGCTCAAGCCTGAGCTTAAAAAGCTCAAGTTAGAACTGATCCTTCCCTCGAACATTTCAGTTCCATTTGTTAGCTGGCAGCTACTGAAAGAATTCTGAGAAATAAAATTGTGTAAAATGACTGGGCATATATATGTACTCTTTTTAACTAGAAGAGGGCTCTATGTAGGTAAAAACATAGCAAGATTAAATTGATGCCGTTTAAAAATAGGTATTCACCAGACTGAAGGTTTTGAAATTTTGTTTTTCTTATATCCTACAGGTAAAGAACAAATGTGAAAAAAAAAAAAAAAAGATTTAAAAGAAAGAAAATGGAGTGGTGTGATATGGTCAGAAATATTATAGAAATGGAGGATTTCAAGTGAATTAGTTTTTTTTTTTTTTAACAAATTATTCTTTCTAGGAATAAAAAGAAGCACTAAAAGTTAAGGCTAAAAATGGGCAAAATTGTAAGAGTTAATATCCTAATCAGTTTCTTTTACACCTTTAGGATGCATGTTCACTTTCGTGGGGTAATTAATGAGTTTGCGTTTCATGGTTTGATCATATAAGAAAAGAGTCGCTAAAGCTTTGTGTCCCTGAAGTAAAGGCTTCCTAAGGGTCACCACCGCTGGTGGAGTATGATACCACTATTCAGATATTGCTGTGCACTTTTCCATCATCCTTAGACACTCAGTGCATCTGTGTGAAGCTTTAGTGAAAAATTAGTTTTATCCAACAGAGTTTCTCTGTGTATATAAACTACAGATAAGAACAGGCCCATGCCCATCAGCAGATGACCGATACAACTCAATGGACTTTAGTAGATGTGTGTGTGTGTGTGTGCACGTGTGATGGTTTGGTTTTTAAGAGAGTGTTTCTCTGTGTTTGAGTATTGACCACTTCTTTTGGTCAGGGAAACAAGACTTAAGAGACTATCAGGTCTTACTAGTTAGTGTCCATTAAACAAATAAAGGTTATACTGGTACCTCTTTGTTAAGAAAGCCTTATAACCTGAATTCAATTCCCATGGTGGAGAGAACCAATTCCCAAAGGCTGTCTTCTGGCTTCCATGTGTGTTCTGTGCCACATATGTGCCACATTCAAACACATGTGCACACACACACACAAACACACACACTCACAACTCCCCCTCACATGCTAATAACAACAATAAAAGTAATAAAATAAATAAAATACAGTAAAAAGAGGTCAGTTTTTTGTTGGGAACAAAATAAAATAAAAAGGGGGGTCAGAGGGGACCCCTGAGAAAAAGTGGTATAGGAGAAATATGCCCACGCCCCGCCAGAGTTTCACTATTCTCTGGTCAGTCAGGTTTGGGGAGACTGCCAGGCGCTTTCCACTAGGCCCTGGGTGGGCATTGCCTCTGACACATGCGGAGGGGGTGGAGAAGGGGCAGCCCCGACCCCCCCCCCCAACCAACTACCTTGCTATCACTCCAGGGTTGTGGGATAGAGAAGAAGTTCCCAACAGAGCAGAGTGCGCAGCGACCTGTGATGGAGCAGCGCAGAGACTCTATGGTTTAAAAGCTTTATTATAGAAATGCAGGGAGAGAGAGAGAAGGGAGAGAGAGAGAGAGAGAGAGAGAGAGAGAGAGAGAGAGAGAGGAGAAGACAAAGAGAAAGGAGAGAGGAGAGAAGGCAAAGAGAAAGGGAAGAGGAGAGAGAGGAGAGAGAAGTGAGAGAACAAAGGAGGGAGAGTAAGAGGGTGAGAGTAAGAGAAGAGAAGAGAGCGAGGTGGGGCTGAACACCCCTTTTTATGGTCTTCACTGTTGCTAGGTAACTGGGGAGGAGTTTAGCCTGAAGGTCAAAAGCTTGGGCCATTGCTTAAGGTGACTACTGAACATGCTTCTCTTGTGGGGGCTGTTGGAGGTGGTACCTTAGGCAGGGGCCAGAGTTCCAGGAGCTTGAGGGAACACCTACCGTGTCATGAGGGTGAATTATGACCATCGGGGTTCAGACCTCAGCTTGACTGGAGATCAGCCTGCAATTCCCCACAAGTTTTAGTGATGAGAAGTGAGTGATATGTAAGAAGTACTTAGCAAGGGCAGGTTTTTCAGATATTCCTTGGTGTTCCAGTTTAGTTTCTGTTGTAGTGGCAAATACTCTGGCCAAAAGTATCTTAAGAGAAAAAAGAAAAACAAAAACCACTTATTTGTCTTACAATTCCAGGTTACAATCTGTTATTGCAGAGAGGGTAGACAGGAACTAAGAGCATTCACAGTCAGGAGCAGAGAGTTAATAAATTCATGAATCCTTGCTTGCTGACACGCTGCTTATGTTTAGCTAGCTTTCTTTACTCTTATAGTTCAGGGTTCAGCCTAGAGAATGATGCTATGCCACAGTGAACTAATTATTTCTATGCCAAATAGCAATAATAATAATAATAATAATAATAATAATAATAATAATAAACTCACTTATCCTCTGCTATACAGAGAAACCCTGTCTTGAACAACCAAACAGACAGGAAGTCATTTCCCTCCAAATGATGCTATGGTATATACATTTGATAGTTAAAGGTAATCAATATAGATTATAGAATATGACACCACTGGAATGATCTCATGATCAACTTACAGGTGAGAAATGTTGGAAAATTCATTAGAGGCCATTTTTGACAGGCAGAAGAAAATTTGGTCTATGGTTTTCTCAGTTGCCAAAGCATCATATTTCAGAATCACATCCTTTGAACCCTTCCGTTTTGTCTTAGTAATTTCAAGCACATAAAAGAAGACTTGGTACTGTAACTGGTCTTCAAGGCCAGCTGTCAGAAAGACAGGCAGAACCTGGAACAGAAAAAAGGTGATTAGAGTGTGAGACCCAGCAAGAATCTTCGTTCTTCACTGAATTGAATCTCTATGGTTTTCTCCGAATCACCATTCTACCTTCCAAATGTATAAGAACTTTTTTCTTTAGTGATTATAGCATACATGGTTAGGGTTTCTAGAAAACGTAACTCTTGTTGTATTTTTTTTTAATTTTTATTTATTTTATTTTATTTATTTACATTTTAAAGGCTAACCCCTTTGCCTGTTTTCCCTCCAGAAACCCCCTTTCCCTTCCCCCTCCTCCTGCTTCTATGAAAGTGTTCACCAACCCACTCCTGCCTCCATGCCCTGGCATTCCCCTACACTGGGGCATCAAGCCTTCACAGGACCAAGGGCCTCTCTTCCCACTGATGCCCAACACGGCCATCCTCTGCTACATATGT
>NC_034599.1:84765540-84784405 GCF_900095145.1 Mus pahari
CTCTAACTCCTCCACTGGGGACCCCATGCTCAGTCCAATGGTTGGCTTTGAGCACCCGCCTCTGTATTTGACAGACTCTGGAAGAGCCTCTAAGGATACAGGTATATCAGACTCCTTTCAGCAAGCACTTGTTGGTATCCACAATAGTGTCTGGGTTTGGTGTCTGTATATGGGATAGATCCCCAAATGAGACAGTCTCAGGATGGCCTTCTATTTCAAATGGGCATGATACTGCCTAGTGGGGAACACACAACCCAGCCATGGGGAGGTTTGACCAAAGAACAAAAATTTTCCGTTAGACATACTGTATGGTGGCTATGGCTAGTAGTATGATAGAAAATATTTTTAAATATCCAAGACATTATATATATTAAGTGTTTTCACAAAAAATAAGGTAATAGAGGGGCTGGTGAGATGGCTCAGCGGGTAGGAGCACTGACTGCTCTCCTGAAGGTCCTGAGTTCAAATCTCAGCAACCACATGGTGACTTACAACCATCCATAATGAGATCTGATGCCCTCTTCTGGTGTGTCTAAGGACAGCTACAGCGTACTTACATATAATAATAAATAAATCTTAAAAAAAAAAAGGTAATAGAGATGTTAGTTAGTTTAACATAATCCCTCTATAATGAATGCATATATCAAAGCATCTCATTGCATTATACTTGTAAATTAACAATTGAAATTAAAATAACAAGAAGCCAAAGGGTGTAAAGTATCATTCCTACTTGCATGGAGAAAAGGAGGGTTTGCTGTGATCAGAATTTAGAGTGGTTGTCAATAACATCTTTATAATTTCTAACTTGAATGCTCCCTATCCAGATTTTTTTTTCTTAATTCATTTACCTAAATGTCACCTGTTTATATTCTTTATCTTTCTTGTGTTATCCATGACATCTTCCCTGATCACCTCACTCAGAATAAATGAGACTTTGGACTTTCACAAAACATATTTGTGCTGACCAGTTTTATTTAACTTGACATAGGCTAATCATTTACAAGGTGAGAACTTCTATTGAGAAAATACCTCCATAAGACCAGTGGGACATTTTTTTTAAATTAGTGATTGATGGTGGAGGGTTCAGCCCATTGTGGATGGTGTTATACTGGGGCTAATGGTCCTGGGAAGTATAAGAAAGTAGGCCAAGAAAGCCATGATGAGCAAGCCAGTAAGCAGTACTCTCGATGGCCTCTGCATCATCTTCAGCCTCCAGGTTCTTGCCCTGTTTAGGTTCCTGTCCTGATTTCCTTCAGTGATGGACTATACTATGGATGATTAAGCCAAATAAACCCTTTCCTACCAAAGTTGCTTTGGTCATAATATTTCAGGACAGTAATAGTAAAACCTACTAAAGCAATATCTAATACTACATCATTTTTATGCCATTCATGACTGGTGGTTACTTCCCTACTCTGTTAACTTTGAGAATGAAAATGATCTATCCAAATAAAGTTTCTTGTTTATAAAAAAAATCTATGTTAGATCTATAATGCTTTCTATTCAGTTTTCCCTGAATGAAATTTTGTGTTATATTCTAATTTTTAAACCCTATATACTTTCATTTGTAGGTGGAATCTATCTTTCCACTATAGATCTTTACTTAGTCCTCTTTGTTCTTATGCCAGTTGGATATGGAAAATGAGACAGAAGTAGACACGTATAATATAGTGTGCTGAGTTTCCATTTTCTTACTACTAGAATCTATGTGGAAAGCCCAGTTTCATAAATTGAATGATTAGAGACAATAGAAAGTGGTTGGATTAGTTGAGCATATCTTGCTGCCATTTGGCTCAACAACTGGAAATAGTGAATATTCACAAATAAAAAAAGATTAATAGGCTGTGGAGATGGCTCAGTGGTTGAAACAATTGTCATATAAGCATAAGAGAGACAGCAGAGATAATATTTCTGGGGTAAGATGGATACCTAGATTATTTGAAATTGGTGAGGTTTGGGTTCAGTAGAACCAGCTTCAGTAAATAAAATAAGGAAGGATTAAAAGAGTGAAACAAAGAGTGATACATGGTCTTTACATGCATATGTATGCACACACACATGCCTGATTAATATAAATACACATACCACATTCATGATAGCCTTTCTGATTGGAGTGAGATAGAATATCCAAGTAGTTTTAATTTGTATTTTTCTAATGGTTTATGAGGTTAAACATTTGTTCTAATATTTAATGGATTTGTATTTCAAGGTATTTTTAGCTTTACTTATTTTATTTTATTTTATGTATATGAGTGTTTTGCCTACACACATGTATGTGTTCCATATGGGTGCCCTGTGCCCTCAAGGTCAGATAAAATTATTTGTGTTTGCTAGTCCATCTATTGATTATACAACTTATTTGATTAGTATTATTCTTAGTGTTCTATTGCTTGAAGAGACACTGTGACCAAAGCAACTCTTATAAACAACAACAAAATTAACTGGGGCAAAGGTTTGGTCTATTATAATCATGGTGGGAAGTGTGGTGGCACTCAGGCAGACACGTTGGTAGAGGAACAGAGAGTTCTATATTCAGATCCTCAGCTAGCAGGAAGGAAGAATAAGAGACTTTGAGTCTTGTTTGGGCTTCTAAAAACCTTAAATCCTACCCCTAGGGTCATCCATGTGACATGAGTTTGGAGTAGCATATTGGTGGGTTTATTGGCGGGTTCACAACTTAAATAGTAACTATCTCCCAGGATCTAATGGTACCAATAGCTGAGCTGGGAGAGACAGGGCCCATAAGTACCTTTCATATCCATGACTGACTGTTGACTGTGGAAGTCTCGTGGAGGCCCAGTGCAGGTTACAGCCCCCACCCTCTCTTGGCTCCTCTACTGCTTCTTGGTCTCTCAAGACACTCCAACTTAAATATGTAAATTTTAAAATTCAAATATAGGACCCACATATGAGAAGGAACACAGGTATGCTATCTTTCTAAGTTTGTTATTTCACTCAGCATAATACTTTCCAATTTGACATATCCCACTCAGATTTAATTGTTATTTACTGAGAAACAAAAATTTCATTGTATATATACTTACCACATTTCTACTATCTACTCATCAGTTGATAGGTAATCAGGCTGATTTTATTTTATTCTGCAAGCATTTCTATAGCAGGCAATAGAGTACTTTGATGATGCCTCCAGGAGTATTATACAGAGGTCATGCCATAGTTCTCAGACAGGACCACATGTTGAATCTCAGACTGGCTTGGAAATTCTGTATAGTTCAGGTTGGCCTCAAACTCACAACAATCCCCCTGACTCAGCTTCCTGAGAGAACTACCAGTGTGAGTAAACACACCTTGTGCTTATTCTCTGTTGCTGTTTTGATGTTGTTGTTTGTTTGTTTTCTCTTTTTTATATTAATCATTTTATTCATTTACATTTCAAATGATATCCCTCTTCCTGGCTACCCCTCACAAACCCCCATCCCATTCCCCCTCTCCCCACTCCCCTCTTCCTCTATAAGGGTGCTCCTCGTCCACCCACCATTTCCCACTTCACTGCTCCAGCCTCTTATGCTGGATCATCAAGCCTCCACAGGACCAAGGGCCTCCTCTGCCATTGATGTTAGACAAGGTCATCCTCTGCTACATCTGTATCTGGAGCCATGTATTCCTCCATGTATACTCTTTGGTTGGTGGTTTATAGTCTCTGGGAGCTCTAGGTGGTCCAGTTCGTTGATATTGTTCTTATGGGATTGCAATCCCCTTCAGCTCCCTCAGTCTTTTTCCTAGCTCTTTCATTGGTGTCACCAGGCTCTGTCCACTGGTAGGCTGTGAGCATCTGCATCTGTATTGGTCTGGCAGAACTTCTCAGGGGACAGCTATACCAGTCTGCAAGTGCTTCTTGGCATCAGCAACAATGTCAGGGCCTGATGCTTTTTGTTACTAAATTTTAATAAGAAATTTTCTGTAGTATGTAGTAATTTTATTGGTGTTATTTTGTTTTTAATGGATTAAAGAGAACTTGCTTTTGAATAAACAAATACACACATGCTAAATTTTTAAGCACTCAATACAATGTTCTAGTTGAGTGCTCATATTTGAGCATTTTGTTTCAAAGTATTTCAGTGTGCATCACTGTAAACTGCATGTTCCAGGTGATCTGTGAAACTTATCAAAGCTTTAGTTAGATAAACTAGTTTACATTCGCTAATCCCCACAGATGTTGACTGTCAGTACCAAAGTGGGGAAAATCTATGGTCAAATAATTTTCAGTCTGTTTTCACTCACTGGAAACTCCAAGCATGCAAACAACTTTGGCAGATCTTAGTTTCTGTGAGTGGTTTCCTGAGTGGAGGCTGGTCATCTGTCCAGAAACATAGGAAAAACACCTCTGTTCTTCTGTTGCTTTCGGTAGCTAAAACTTTCACATAAGATCAGATTAACATTCTATCATAGGTCTGCTAGTGGTGATAATGGTCAGCTTCAGTTCAACTTGGTGGTCTTGTTACTTCTTGATATTTTTCCCATCACAGTTTGCTTGAACATTCGCATTAAAACAGAACAGCAGTGAGAACATTTACTAAGTCCCATTTCCTAACATGGTACATAGAACTGCTATGTTCTCAGAGATCAATGAGTGCGTTCCTAATTGTTTGTACAAAGCTGCTTAGAAAGCATGAATGGGAGTAATTGTGCCATAAACATCCTGCTTGTGTTATAAGATTATTAAAAACACATAAATGTTTTAAAATATTTAAAATACAAAGTTATCATTTAAATACATGTTTAAAGTTTTAGTATAGTAGAGATTGCCCATTTGAAAAACAACCCTCTGTCCCAGAGGCCAAGGTTATAGAGACAATATGGACCATAATTACTAAGAACAAATGAAGGAGAGAAAATGTCTTGATTAAATCTACTTCCGATAGAATGATGCAGAAAGTCCCCCCTTGCAACTAAAATGAAGTTCTTGGTATTTTCATACAAATAGAACCAAATTGATTCTTTTTTTCTTTCTTTTAATTTTTTTTTTTTTTTAATTTACCACAAGATGACATACTTCTTTTGGATTCTTGATATCCCAAATTATCCCTAAACCACAGGCCTGAAAATATCTGGCTCTAAGATTTTGAGCTAGCACATACTTATGTGCCTGATTTCTCAATCACCTCTCGACTCCTCTGACTCTTCTTAAATAAGTGAAGTTGGTAAGGATAGAATCAACCATGCAAATCAATAAATAACAATGAGAAAAAGAAAAGAAAAACAGAGGTAGGCAAACTGGATAAAAAGCAAATAATAAAAAAAGGTGTCAATACGTAAAGATAAGCACTAAAATCTCTGAATCAAGATAATTATAATAGAAAACATGAACATATTCGTGATTCCTGGGTTGCTTCTACCTGGAGAGATAATGGGGTGAAGATGCTTAAGGTGATTCATACATATTCTCCAATAAACAGAGCAGGTGTTAATAAGCAGGGACACATCAGCACTCACCCCCCCAACCATACACACTCTACACATGATAGTCAATGTGATGGTTGCTTAGTACACAATGATGACATATCCCTGACCTTAGAAAATTACAGCTGTGTGGTCAAGGCATGCTACAAACGTGAAGAGAACATGGCCAGTACCATGTGAGGAAGATAGATGTGCATTAATACAAGATCAAATGAGAAAAGTGGTTTCTATCAGGAAATTTCATCTTAGCTAAAAGTTGATTGATGCAGAAGAGCTAATCAAAAAAGTCAAAAAATGGAAATACCATGTAGGCATATGAGGAATTTTGGTTATGAAGTGGCACAGTAAATTTAAGGCTATGCTATAAAAGATAATAATGCGACAATAAAGCAATAATAATCATGACCTCTTATTTAAAATCTTAAAATCTTTCAAGTATTGCTAATATGAGCAGAAATGCCTTTAGAAAATACTGTGTGTGGAAAGATGGATGAAATATTTTTAAATGAGTAAAATGAACCCCAATTTTGCTTTTCATGATAATTGTAATAGCAAGGAAAAGTAAAAAAACATACTCAATATAATTTAAGAATTTATTTAAAGTAACATTGATAGATTTGTACATTAAATTATTTTAAAATTATTGGGACTGTACTAAGGAGGCATATATGTTGTCATGTAGAATGGTCGTTGACATACTAATTAAAGAAATCATAGGAAAATGAAATTTATTGCTTTTGTTTCATATAGATATGGGACTTCTGATTGGATATATTCACATAACACATTGGCCAGATACAAGACTTGCTAGATTAAAAATAAATAAATTTTTCACTAATCAAACTAATTTTTGTCTTTTTAAAGAGAGTAATGTAAAAAAAAAAATAATAGTAGTTCCTATATCCTTGATATATTATCTGGCTCATTTAGGAAGTTTTATTTTCAGTGCTCTACAGAGAACAAAGAAGTTCAGGAAATTATGAATCATAAATAAATTATTTGACTGAATAAATAAAATGTGATTTTTGTTGTGATGTATTTATTTCCCTTTATAAAATTGTCCTATCCATACTCCCTCAGTAGGAAGTAAAAGGAAATGCAATCACATAGTTTCAGGACAATAATGGAAGAATTCCTGAAGAGAACGAGACATTGCTTTGAAAATATACAATTTTCTTTTAATTGCAAATTGTGCAGAAACGGGGACCAGTTTCTTTTCTGAGTTTTTCTCAACACTTGGAAGAAGTAGTTTGAAAATATAAAACAAGCTTTTCTCCAGGGTTACAGTGTATCCTAGTGGCAAGAAAAAAAGAAATCCCTGGAAAACTGATAAAGAATGTATGTGTTTAAGTGTCGAATTCGGTGTTTATTTTATACAAAAACTTAGAAATTAAAATTTATATTTATTCTGATAAAATAATTCACTTTATATGTAACTGTGTAAGTACAGCATGCTCTTGAATGTTCTCAATATGGCAAGGTTTTGATTGTCCATATAGTTTGTTGTATGTTCCTGTTTCATAAATTTTAGAGTCAAAATATGCTATTGTGACAAAACAGACTTTACTTAAGTAAACGTAAGCTTTGATTCAAGTCCACATTTTGAGTTTAGAAGTTGACTCGGGTAATATGAGAAGTGAATCAATGTTCTTAATGCTTCTAGGAGCTCAGTCTGTGAAAGGGAACAGACCCCAGATCACAGCTTTATCATGTTTAAAACCCTTCATTTACTCTTCCTTACAATGAAAGTAAAGTTCAACATTGTTTGGAATAATTAGAGTTCCACAGTATCTAACAGTTTGTGCATATTCATGGTGCTGATGATCTACTCAGAGATGCAAAAGGCCAATCAGGTACCCAACCACTGAGCTAAATGTTCATCTGTCATAGAACCTGGTTCTTGAACAGCTCCCTCCTTTCACCTGCCCCCTGTCTTCCCCCTTGAGAACTCACACATGTTACTGCTGGATTCTAATTTGTCCACTTTCCAGTGACAGTCCAACACATCTGGGTATTTTCATACACTAACTTCTAAATACTTTTAACATTTCCCAGTAACATCTAAAGATAACATCAAATGTGTAAGAAAATGTGTTTTGAAAACACACTTAAAGTGATGAATTATATACTGGGTTATTCCCAATAGTATATTGGGAAGGGGACAGTATAATGTGTTTAGTGTATTTTTATTCTCAATAAGTCCATTCCTCAAACTTCCCATTTTTGAATAAGTAGTGCATTTGGGTATTCAGTTAAAATGATCTTATCTAGTATACATTAATAGTTTTGTAATGTTTAAGAAGTTTTGTTTTGTATATAATTGTGTATCAGTGTATTTGGTTTTTTATTAGCTAGTCAATAGTTGAACATTTT
This sequence comes from Mus pahari, assembly GCF_900095145.1. Classification (NCBI taxonomy): domain Eukaryota; kingdom Metazoa; phylum Chordata; class Mammalia; order Rodentia; family Muridae; genus Mus; species Mus pahari. The sequence continues at coordinate 84,773,335 of NC_034599.1, forward strand.
TTTTACACATAAATTAACTAGGGATGGAGATATAGGTCATTAGTAGAGTACGTCACTAGCTTGTGTGTGGCCTATGTTTAATTGCCGTAGCATGGTATGTGAATCAATGAACGAATGCCTAAGTGAATAAGAACCGTTGTAGTTACCTTCCAACCATGAAGGAAAGGACACTAAGATTTCCAGATACAGCAGCTTTGATACCCATTGATGCTCTAAACTAAGGCTTATCATTTTATATCTGCAGAATTTCTATTATTAGTGCCTGAACCTCTCAGACATCATAACAAGCATTGTAAACTGGGTAACTTATTCTGCACCATTGTATAGTTTGGAAAGTTCAAGATCAAAGAACTTAAAGGTTTGATGAAGACTCATTTTATGTTCCAAAGACAGTACTCTGTTTGCTTCTTCACTTGACTGCAAGACAAAGGTGGATTTTGTTGGGTATTTTGTTACATCAGAGAGAAAAGGAAGTGATATACAACATATTGAGAATTAGGTTTCAGTGTTAACTTTTTTTTCTTTTTTTAAAACTTTTTAAAAATTTTATTAGATATTCTCTTCATTTACATTTCAAATGCTATCCTGAATGACCCCTATACCCTCCCCCCACCCTGCTCCCCTAACCACCCACTCCCACTTCTTGGCCCTGGTTCCCCTCTATGGGGCATATACAGTTTGCAAGACCAAGGGGCCTCTCTTCCCAATGATGGCTGAATACACCATCTTCTGCTACATATGCAGCTAGAGACACGAGCTCTGGGGCTACTGGTTAGTTCATATTGTTGTTCCACCTATAGGGTTGCAGACCTCTTCAGCTCCTTGGGTACTTTCTCTAGCTCCTCCATTGGGGGCCCTGTGTTCCATCCAATAGCTGACTGTGAGCATCCACTTCTGTGTTTGCCAGGCACTGGCATAGCCTCACAAGAGGCCACTATATCAGGGTCCCTTCAGCAGAATCTTTCTGGCATGTGCAATAGTATCTGGGTTTGGTGGCTGATGATGGGATGGATCCCCTGGTGGAGTAGTATCTGGATAGTCCATCCTTTCATCTTAGCTCCAAACTTTGTCTCTGTAACTCCTTTTATGGATATTTTGTTTCCTATTCTAAGGAGGAATGAAGTATCTACCTGTTGGTCTTCCTTCTTTTTGGTTTTCTTGTGTTTTGCAAATTGTATCTTGGGTATTCTGAGCTAATATCCACTTATCAGTGAGTACATATCTAGTGACTTCTTTTGTGATTGGGTTACTTCACTAAGGATGATATCCTCCAGATATATCCATTTGCCCAAGAACTTCATAAATTCATTGTTTTTAATAGCTGAATAGTACTCCATTGTGTAAATATACCACATTTTCTGTATCCATTCCTCTATTGAGGGAAATAGGGTAGCTATGAACATAGTGGAGCATGTGTCTATTACCAGTTAGAACATCTTCTGGGTGTATGCCCAGAAGAGATATTGCTGGATCCTCTGGTAGTACTATGTCCAATTTTCTGAGGAACCGCCAGTTCAGTGTTAACTTTAAAGAGATCATTGAGATCATAACAAGGAATAAAAAGAAAATTATTATTTATTTGTTCATAGCTTTATCTGCTCTTATATGAATTTGGAATCATTATAGGGTTATACAATTAGTAATTCAGTTTCATCAAATTGAAATATCCATCATCACAATTAACTCATTATAGCAGCTTCTATATTTATTTTGTAGTATGGATCACATTTGATTGGTATATTAGTTTTTTGGTAAAAATGAACTTGGAATGTAAGAAACCTTTAAATTATTATAAAAACATTTCATATTAGTGAAAACTTAGTTTCCAATTCCATAGAATTAATCTATGAACAGAGATGAACCTTTCTCCATTAAGTAGAACAGTAGATCACTACATAGACTATATCAACCCAAAACCCAACTTCATTAATATCCACTCTGAGGCTTAAGGACATCAGCCTCCATACCTACATGGCTTGCTCATTGTATGGAAAGTACAAGTTACAGAAGACTGTATAGGTTACAGAATACCAAGGTATGAGACAAAGAAGATCATTCCATGTTATCATGTTATATCATTGCTATCTATGGATGCTTATGCTGTGCATGTTTTGTAAAGTAGCATTCTGTATTAGTGATAGAGTAATATGCAAGACTATTTTGATGTCTCTGTTCAAAACATGTTTACTGATTCGAGTGTGTGATGTGAAAAGTGTGAGATGGGCACTGAGCCAACTCTCTAATCTTTAAATTTTTTCACTGCTTTAAACAGGAGTTATGTGGGAATGTCTCTTCCTTCCACAGTGACAATGTATAAATGCATGTGTGTATAAGTGTATGTGTGTGTGTGTCTATTTGTATGTGTGTTTGAATGTGCATGCACATGCGCACGCACATATTTGTGTAGGGAAAACTAGGTGGTCAAAGTTATCTTACATTCTTTTGATATTATCAAAATAGTCAGTGAGCAAGTGCCTAAAATTTTGGTAAGAAACAACATTGCTGAAATGTGTTCATTTAATAGATGACTGTATTTCCAACAATATTTAAATACTTCCACAGAATTTCTCTCTTTTGTAGCCTCTGTAGGGCTTATCATATGAAAAGTTTCTGGAATTTATTCAACTTTCAGAGGTCTTATAATCAAATGTGGGCATACTTCTTAGATGATTAAAATTTAAAGCAGGCATTCTGCATTTTGTGTCAGCATTAGATGTCTTCCTAAGTTTACAAACTCACTAAGCATGGTCATCTATTTGCTTTTTAAATATTCTTGCCTATTAATGGATTTTGTACAAAGATCCAGGAAACAAGACAGAGAATTTGTGTGGTCACAGAGGATACTTAAGCTGTTCCTGAATCACTCCTTTTCATTTCCAGGACACTTGCCAAGTCAAAGGCCTTTGAAAACAGTTTGACACCAGGACATTCTGATAAGTGCTCTCTGAAGGGCCACTAACTGTTTCCATGCATATGGGGAACTGGAGCAAGAGTTTTTTCTGTAGTTGAACCTATCCCTTACCTTCCTGCTGGGTTGGCCATGTTGGAATGCTGGATATACAAGGACAAAGAAGGCTAAGTTAATGATATGACTGATTATGAGCTCAAACTTTTAAAAATGCCCCTCTGTGCATAATGGAATGTGCCTGTGCATAAAAAAATATGCTGAAGGAGTTCCACAGAGAAGACAGGAGCTCTTGATGTAGCCAACTGACACTGAACCGCCAGCTAATGCTGTATAGCTGATAAATGTTGTGACACAGTGAGAACTAGAGTCTCTACTCATTCAGGCTGTCAGGGCTGGTTTATAGCATCACTGTGAAGTAATTGCTGCTACATGCAACTGCTAACAGAGAGAAAGAAAGGATATATATGTATATATACATATATATCCTTATATATCTCTATCTATCTCTCTCTATCTAGAGAGAGAGAGAGAGAGAGAGAGAGAGAGAGAGAGAGAGAGAGAGAGAGAGAAAGAGAGAGAGAGAGAGAGATTTATCTGTTTAGTCTGTCATCATTAGACATGTATGGTGAGCTATTTCTTCCTATGAACTGCTTTCCTCTGCTAGTAACTTTTAATGGATTTTGGGTTTCATAAGCTGTCTCCATGGAATTTTCTTGTCTTTGGGAAACATACTTTCACTACCTAAAGATAGTTAGGTTTTGTATGCTGTAGAACCAAAAAAGGAATTGGAAGAACTAGTATTGCCTGGTCACAAGAGTGCTGTCACTTAGTATGAACTTGATTTCTTTCTTCCTGTAAAGGGAGGTAGTTTCTGCTTTGTTCACAATACATGAATATTTCTAAACGCTATTCAGACTCCTTGATAATGATGAAAGTGAATGCAAATGAGAAGGAAGAAGCCTTCCAGCAGCTACAGCATTCTATTAGTGTTAGTACAAAGTTAGCATAACCATACAGTTTCATCCAAGTAATCTTTGCCTAAAAGATTGTTATACTGGATGGAATGTATTGAGCATGCATCCTTCATGGGAAACCAGACACAGGTACAGTGGGTGAGTCTTATATGTTATCCAAGTGAATAAGAGGTTAAGGTGAGAGCCTATCAGATCATATGATTGACCCAAGGCACACTACAGCAGAATGATCAAATAGTTTTTGTTGTTGTTTTGGATAATAATCCAATGTACGGAAGACATGAGATAAAAAAATTTCAGTTCTTTTATTAGTGCCTTGAGTTGTCATTTTCAACTACAAGTCAGTAGTATGGGATGCCTAGTCACTTAAATTATTTAATAAGTTGTTTTTTTCAAATCTCTATCTATCTATCTATCTATCTATCTATCTATCTATCTATCTATCTATCTATTCATCTATCTACCTATCTATCTCTCTGTCTGAAAAATGACAAAATTTTTGGTAGAAAGAACAGCAGAAAACTATATGCTATAGGCATTCTGTTATGGGTCTTTTACACTAAAAGATTGGAAGGCTACTTATATTGCTATAAAATTTTATCCCTAAAATTAATTTTTAAAGGACCTAGGAATATGTATTTTTTCTGAGGGGATCTCTTCAGTATCACTGCAGGCAAAGTAATTAACCAAAAAGAGGTAAGAATGAAAACTCTGAAAAAAAAAAAAAAGAAAAAAGAAAAAGAAAACTGTTCAGCTTGGCTTCACTAATCTGGATTGAACTTCAGGGAGTCTTATGCCAGACACTTTATATCCAGCATATTTAAACACAGTAGAATTGGAAAAAACAGTTTTCTGGTGTAGCATAAACCCTGGTGCTCAAGGAAGCATAATTACATTAAAATACATAATTACTTTTCTTATAAAAGATGGTTTCTGAGGATAGATCATCTGTATTAGATTAAGGGTCTAAGGAATGAACTGGTCTGGTCTTGGCCATACAGATAGTATAAAGGTCATTTGTAGTATTAGTCACTTTTGGTTCTGGTTGTGGGCACTTGTGGGATTCCCAGCCATGCCAATAATTTAATGGTCATTAAGGTTATTGGGTGTCTCTGGTCATGGTTTTGTGAGCTTGGACAAGCCCTTGCCTATACAGATAATGTAAGGGTCACTTAGACTACTTGTCACTTCTGCTCCTGGTTGTAGAAGCTTAGTATTACCTGGTATGTATGTATATGGTATATATATATATATATATATATATATATATATACATATATATATACACATTAAGAAAATATACATACATATGTATATCAAACTTATTAATAATAGGTATAAAAGAAGAAGAGACAAAAGACAGAGGCATAGAGAATATATCCAACAAAATCATAAAAGAAAAATTTCCTAATATAAAATTAAATCCAAAATACAGAACAACAAATCACCAGCATCATTTTAAAAAAAAAAACACTCCCCATGTCACATAACTGTTAAAGCACAAAATATATAGAACCAAGAAAGAATATTGAAAGTGACAAGAGATAACTCACATAAAAATTGAGGCCCATCAGACTCACAGCAGATTTTTCAATGGAAAAAACAAAAGTCAATAGGGATTGGACTGATTTTCTAAATATTATGAAATATTACATATTCTAGCCTAGACTATTATGCCCAGAAAAACCATTGGTTATATTCAAAGGAAAAAGGAAAAATTTCCATGATCAATACAAATCTTCTGTCTACTAAGCTAGAAGATGCTGGAAAACACAAGGATCAAAAGCAACAACAACAACAACAACAACTTCCAGATCATCAAATCAAAAGATGTCTCATAGAGCACCACAGAATAACAAATTGATATAAATTAATGCATATTATTCAATGATACCTCCTAATATAAAATCAGCACTAAAGAAATAGAGGCTAATAGATTGTCTCAGAAAACATGACCCATCTTTCTTTTTTCTTACTCCAGGAAACATATATCGAGGATATATATCCATGTCATAGTCAAAGGATGGGATGAAGTATTCTCAAGAAAAATGGAACCAAGGAACAATTTGATATAGCTGTCCTAATAACTGACAAAATCAATTTCAAACTTAAACTTATCAGGGGTAATAAGGAAGAAATACTTCCTTATCTACATCAAGGCAAAAATAGAAAAATAATATTACAGATATAAACACATTTACACCTAATGAGGGAACACTCAATTTTATAAAAGAAATACTATTCGACCTAAAGCCACAGATTGACACAAATGTGGTGATAGTGGGTGATTTCAGTACCCCATTCTCAACAACAGACAATTCATCTGGAATAAAACAAAAGAAAACAAATCAACAAAACAAAAAAAACCTAAAAACACAGCTAAGTATAGAAAATCTGGAGATAAATGATATTATAACTTAAAATGGACCTAGCATATATCTAAAGAACATCTCATAAAACACTGGATGTTATATATTACTTTTAGCAGCTCATGGAACTTTTTTCAAAATAGACCACAAAAGTCTTAAGAACATAAAGTAAATATTAACAGATAAAGGAGAATTGAAATTGTTACCCACATTTCTCATGACCACTGCAGACTAAAGCCAGATATTAATAACCAAGTAGAAACAAAGAGACCTATACAAAGAATCAACAAAGCCAGGAGTTAGTTCTATGAGAAAATCAACAAGATAGGTAAATTCTTATGCAGACTAACCAGAGGGCACAGAGACAGTATCCAAATGAAATGAAAAGGGAGACATAACAATAGAAACTGAAGAAATTAAAAATATCAGATTCTACAACAATAGCCTATAATCAACAAAACCTGGAAAATATGGATGAGATTGTTGATTTTCTAGACAGATACCAGGCACCAAAGTTAAATCAGGATCAGATAAACCATCTAAACAGTCCCATAACCCTTAAATAAATAGAAGCAGTCATTAAAAGTCTCCCAAACAAAAAAGCTCAGGACCAGATGGGTTTAGTGCAGAATTCTATCAGACCTTCAAAGAAGACTTAATACCAATATTCTTCAAACTATTCCACAAAATACAAAGAGAAGGAACACTACCTAATTTGTTTTATGAAACCACAGTTACGCTGATACCTAAACCACAGGAAGACCCAACAAAGAAAGAGAACTTCATACCTATTTCCTTTATGAATATCGATGCAAAAATATTCAATAAAATTCTCACAAAATGAATCCAAAAACACATAAAAATGATCATTCAACATGATCAAGTAAGCTTCATCCTAGGGTTGCAGGGATGGTTCAATATGCAGAAATCCATCAACATAATCCACTGCATAAAGGAACTCAAAGAAATAAAACACTTGATCACTTCTTTAGATGCTGAAAAAGCATTCAACAATGTGCAACACCCCTTCATGTTAAAAGTCTTGGAAAGATCAGGAATTCAAGGACCATACCTAAACATAATAAAAGCAATATACAGCAAACCAATAGCCAACATCAAACTAAATGGAGAGAGACTAGATGCAATCCCACTAAAATCAGGGACTAGACAAGGCTGCCCACTCTATCTATTCAGTATAGTGCTTGGTTGTTAATAACAAATAAAAGATAAGATAGAAAATACACAAATCCATAGAATTTTTTTTAAATAATAAAGAAGAAAATCAAGAAAGAAATTTAAAAATTCTTAGAATAGTATACAAATATAGCATAATCAAAACTAATGCAACACATTAAAATCAGTCATGATAGGAAATATTTGAAGCATTGTTCTATGACAAAAAGTGAGAGCTCTCCAATTAATAGCTTAATGATGTACATAAAGGAACTAGAAACTCTGAACTAGAATATACAAAAATTATTATCCTCCCAAATGTGGAAAGAAAGAATTAAAATTAGGGCTGAAAAAAAAAAAACAATTAAACTGAGTTGGTACTTTGAAAAAAAGTAAGAATATTAACAAACCTTTTTAGCCAAACTAACAAAAAAAGAGGAACTAAAACTGATAAATCAGAGATGAAAAGGGAATAATTTCAACAGAGATCGAGTAAATCCATAGATTTATAAGAATATAGTTTTAAAAATCTTTATTATCTCCAACTGGAAAACCTAAATCAGTAATTTTAATATTGGTTGATTCTCTTGCTTTTGTTTAAGATTTGAATATAGAGGAACATATGAGTTATTAGAAAAATTATAACTCATTTAAAATTAAACTATTTGATGACATGTTGAAGTGAGATTTTGGTAAGATATTTCCAGAACCTTTTAGAATATCAAAATCTCCAAGGAACAGTTTGATGTAGATGAATAAGAATAATTTACATCACTTGAAAAGGTATTTTTCTTTTCATTTAACACAGGGCAAACTAATTGAAAAAAATCTTAAATTTGTACTGCTTTTCATAGAATACTAAAAATGATTATAGAGTGAAACAACTTTCAAACCTGAGTATCAATACATGTGCCATGCTTCTGTGCTCATTCTTCCTTTCAGTTGACATTTTTGCTATTATGTTAGTGGACTGGCTCTACTGATCTCAGTTGGAAGATCTGAGTCATTCTTGAAGATCATTGTGTGCTCTTGCCAAAGCGTCTGTTTTCTGCTGGAAAAGTCTGACCCGATTGAAGTCTGTCCTAAGTAATCTTCTGTATAAACAATGATATGTGGTTCCAAACTGGAAGCACATTTTCCACCCAGCTGCACTAATGATTACTTTTACTTAACAGCAGTGCCACATACTGAGACATTTTATTTGATCAGATTCAGCTGTCATCACTGAGATGGCTGTTCTTGTTTGAGATTAAAAAAATGCACTAAAATTATCTCAACAGAATCCTGTCTATGTATTTTAGAAGAAGTTTAATAGAAACATTAGTTGATTCTCTCATTAATTTCATAAAACTTTACTGCACATCTGAAGACAGAAATTAGTCAATGAAAAAGAGTAGAATGCATGTCCTTAGAGCATTTCAACTCTAGAAATAAGTGTATGACCATACGTAATCACAAGTGATATCATATAAACAGGGAAGTGAATGAGGGTTAGAGATTAGACTTATGCTCCATGGACTACATCTTAAAATGTCCATGGAAAAAAACTACATTTGATCAAAAGGTTAGCATTAACTGTAGGGAAGAGATGAAAAAAACATCTTAACATAAACAAGGACACACATGCGAAATCAAAGCTAGGCATGACACTATCATGTCTAGAACATTCTTTCCAAGAAGGAAGAAACACAAAGCCACAGAAGAAAAGTAGACATAGGCCAAACATGTAGAGTTTGCAACAAACGCTTCTCAGATGAGGAACATTAATCGTAAATTATAGTGTTCTTATTATAGTCAGAACATGCACATACTTCTACATGCAGGTTGACTTTTTATGTATGTAAATTAGCTAAATTAAATAATTCCAAATTATAAACTTGCATCAAACTATGACATTTATGACCACATTTTATAACTGTGATTTATCAATTAAAATGATTTGCTATACATTTTAATAAGTTTGTTATTTGATATCATACATGTATATAATGCATTTTGATTACTCTCCCCCATACTCTTGCCAAATCCACATCCTCCCAACCAATCTTTTTCTCACATTCATTTACTTATCCTTTGCTTGGTGAAGCACTGAGTGTGACTAGGACTATCTGTGTTACCATGGGTTTTATGCCATTCCCTGGAGCCTGGTACACTCACCAGTGTATACTATGACTAATGATAATGACTGTCTTCTCAGAATCTCTCCATAGCCAATAGATCCCCAGAAAGGCTGAAGAACCCTGTGGATCTCATCTGCTTTGTCATCAGCTCTTGACAGGGCCAGTCATGTGTAATTCCAATGCTGACAACCAGAGCTGCTACGAGTTCATGATTGTAATCATTGTCACCCTGTGGAAAGAGCATTTCTAAATTTTGACTCTTACGTTCTTTTTACTCTCTCTTCCACAATGTTTTCCAGGTCTAACAGGTGGGGTAAATTGTCCTATTTAGTGACAAGCACTCAACTCTCATTTACTCTCAACATCTTAAAAAGTCATGAGTCCACATATTAACTACAGTTTGTTGCAAAGAGAAGCATTTACCTATTATTATAAATGTCAATATGTAGAAAGTGGTTTAGAGCCATGTCAATTTAACTAACCAACAGTATTAAGTCCTAGGGCCTAAGACCTCTTCAGCCATAGATAAAGACCATAGGCTCAGAAGTCATGTGGAAAAAGTCAGTAAGCCATGTCAAGAGACAATAACAAAAGACAATTTTAAGGTATTTCGTTATCAGTATCACATTCGTGTGATATAATGCAGTGGATTTTTAATCCAGCAACATGGCTGCTCTGGTAGGAGATCATATCCAAAGATGTTCTAGGTCTATGTGATCCTTCTGGAATGTAGACGTGTCCTGGATTACAGTATGATCTAGCTGGAAGACAGATACTCCCTTAGAAGACGACTTTAATCTAAAACAGTGTAGATAAGATTAGTTTGTAGAAGAAGGCAGCCATGTTTTGAGAGTGACATCTGATTGGAGGGCAGTTCAACAAGTGGGTGCAGTTGAGTCAGTGCAGTGTGCACAGTGCAGTGGAGTTGAGTGCAGGTCAGCAGAGGCCATTGAAGCCAGAGAATAAGGAGCTAGAAGATGAAAACAAATTGCTAGAGCTTGTTGGAGGCCAAAAAGAGCAATTCAACAAGAAGCTGAGAGAAGCCAGATTGAATCAATCAGCTTGGAGAGGAGTCTGAGTTGAACCAGCCAGCCAGAATTCAAAAGGAGCTAGAAAGTGTGAGCTTATTCAGTGGTAAGCTTCTGAGATGATAATTACATCTGGTGAATAAAAGTTACTCTTACAATACACTCAGAATGGTGGGGATTAGTTGGGGTTTGTATTAACAATCAAATTTAGAAGAAATAAACCATAGGAAATATTAACAGCCATTAAGTAAATGAGATACAGTTGAGCTGAAGAGGAACGAGGGCTTAGTACTGAAAAGTCTTTATATTGGGAAATTGTCAGGGTCAAGGTTATGGTAGCCAATTGTTTGAAAAGCAGAGGAAGCTTTTAACTGTTAATTTTAGAATGTTCTATGAACCAGTACTTCCACCTAAGTTTTGTTGAGATGACTTTTATTTTTATGTCTTTGTTTACATGATCTACATAGCTTTCTGTTCCACTTTCTCTCTCTCTCTCTGT
>NC_034599.1:84784590-84814179 GCF_900095145.1 Mus pahari
TTGACTAGTCATTTTGACCTAATTATTTTTCTAATTTTCATTTTTATCAACATCAGCTAATTCCTTTTTAGCTTATCTTCTTATAATGCTTGACAAGCACAGATCAAACCCATTAAATTTCCACTATGAATTTTTTTTTTTTTTGTATTCATCTACCCAGAGCTTGCTTTTTCTTCATAGTAGTACCAATGCAGAACTTCTATGGTTTACGCATTGGCTTGTGTAGCTCATATTTTAACAGACACAAGGGAACTCAAACACTGGGAATCAGATCACTCATACCTGTTGCTGCATTCTCTGATTAATGAAATAAGCATCATGTGAATAATTACATCTGCCTCGATATTAATCTTGATTTTTCTGTTGTGATTATTACTCACTATGATTGTATCCTATGCCATGCCCGTTGACTTTTGAGAGAACAAGGCTAACAGATTATTCCTGGAACTTCCAGCCCCACCAAACTGCTTCTTTAAAAATATATTCTGAAATAGGTAAATATAAAAATTATAGAATAGTTTATTTTAAAGAAAATGATAGGAAATTACATCTACCTACCTACCTACCTACCTATTTCCTTAGTAGACAAACTCCCACCCATTTTAAAAAGAAGCAGCGACTCTATTACATAGTATTCCTCCATTTCCTATGTGAGACTTTGTTCAAACTGTTCTCCACTCTAATTTCTTTATTCCTTTAATTCTGGGTTAAACTATCTCTTGTTCTCTCTAGTGAGTTTTAGTGAATGTAACTCATGCTGAAGCTTGGAAACTGCTTGTGAGATTGGGTTTGAATCTGTGTGTAAAATACATAATGCAAGCCTTGAGATTTTCTGGTTAATTATGTATTATTTTTTTTAAATCAATACTGACCTACATATTATTAAACTGTATTTAAGTAAATGGATCAAAAATTTCCCATTACTGGCTGAGAAGATATATAGCAATAACCTTTGTTTGTGAATTAATTCTCTCTAAATATCAGATTCTCAATTAGCTGAATTTCAAAGAAGTGATACAAAAATGAAAATAAAAACTACAGTCTGGAACTTATTTTAAATATTAATTACATATACCAAATAGTGCAGTAAAAGAAAAACTCTATTCTCTAATATGCTATAATTTATATTGTATTTTTTATTCTTTGAAATTAGAGTAAGAATTTAATGAAAAATAGAATTCCAAATATACATTTTATTCTTGCTCATTTTCTCAATTTTTAATTGTTAAAATCCCCCGTTAGTTAATACTTTGCCTCAAATCCTACCTAGCTTGCCTTTCTTATCACTGTAACGGAACACCCAGACACACATTCTGTTTTATGTTCCAGAGATGCGCAGTCACTCACACTGACAACCCAATCACTCACCCACCTTGTCTCACTACCCATCCTTGCCGGATCCCTAACACCACATAAAAGTATTTTCTTTCTAAAGAAGCTATGCAACCTCCAATCCATAGGGAGTGCCTGCACTGAAAAGGAAAAAAAAAGTGGGAAATGGGAGATAAAGGAGAAACAAAAACAGTTTATCGTTATGAAAGAATTTAAGATGTGCAGGGCTAGCTCTCAGCATCTGATGGCAGTAAACAGTTATCTTTTACTGATATTAAAGAGACTTTAGGAACAAATGACGAGAAGATAGGAGGATGTGGGGCTTGGTGGTCATGGAGACCATTGCTTCAGGATTCTACAGGTAGGACCAGTGAGTACTGGGTAAAGACCATGCTGTGTTATCTCTCAGGGACAACTGTGAGGAGACTGTGTTACCTCAGGTCAGCCCTCTGAGGAAGGAGAGTGTTACTTCTCAGGAGAGGATCCTGAGCGCCAAACTTGCTACTTCCAACTTACACTCACAGGCATCTGGAACTTGGTGAGCCTTCTAGAGAAAACTCTTGTCTCATTATTTTTGTCTGTGAATATTCTCCCCCAAATTTGAAATTATTAAGTGGCCCAATTGTTTCAGGTGTCTTCTAATTGTCACGCAAATCTCAATTCTCATGTCTCCAAACGGTAAGCCCTAATACAGATTTGCCTGTCTGTTTAGAATCATGTCCTAATTTTCAGTACAAATATCACCAATGAGGCCTTTTTTTTAGATCCACACTCAATACTTGTCCTGAAATAGGGGGCAACATGTGGATATATTGTAGCTACCAGTGTTATTGCAAAAAGAATAAGAAATGGACCTTTACCCAAGCTTCTGCCCTGTGCAATGCAAGGCGAGGATGCATTTCAGTTCTCTTACCCAAGGATCTGTCTGACACTTGTCATGCAGTGTTACTTGATCACAGCAGGATGAAAATGCACATTGAGAGTAATTCTGTAAACACCAGCTTAATCTGCATTGGAAGAGATACTATCCTCTCTGACAGAGAAGCCTGCGGGATACACCCTGCAGTGACAGTCACCTCTGTGACTGAGTCTTTCTGGAACATGGTTAGCACTATTAGAAAGCCATGTTTCTTACAAGTTTATTTCTTCAAAAGTCAAGTAAGACTTGTATTTTGGTCTTTTACGTTGTGATTAAAATAAATGTGGTTTGTGAGTCTAGTAGCATCTACCTGCCCTATCTTTTGACTGCTGTGTTGGTCGACACCATCATCTCTAAGAGATAAAATGGAAATTATCTCAATATCTGACGTCATTTCTTTTTACAGAGAATCTTATGGAAGCATATAATGTGTTTTTATCAAATCTACACCCATGTCTTTGTTTTCTAATTTCTTCTTTATCCCCGCCCCACAGACACGACTTTTCTTTTCCAATGTACTGTACATTCTTGATTTCCCTTAGTGTACATCTGTACAGAAAACAAAATGTTGCATGCTAGTATTTTGAAAAGATTAGCCAAGTGCCAGACATGCAGGAAATTTTTATTTACATTGGTAAAAGCTAAACTAGCAAAGTTAATCTATATTGAAATCAAACTAAAATTATCTCTATGATGGAAATTATACACGTGAAATTTCAAAACACTGAATATAAGAGATCGTAACCACTGACTCTCACACCACACCTCAGAAGTTCACAACAACCTGACTATGAAAAGCTTACTTTTGTGTGAAACACGAATTCTCACTATGGTGAGGTGTGGTGGTAATCAGGCATACCTCTGGGAGTTTGATAAATGATATAGATGTTCTTTCTTTCCAAGAAACACACACACACAGAGAGAGAGAGAGAGAGAGAGAGAGAGAGAGAGAGAGAGAGGAGAGAGAGAGAATTTAGAAGTTGGTTTTTAAAGGATTTACCAAATTCCTGAAACCACACAGCTCTGAGTTAAAAACCTCTAATGTACACATTCAGGTGACTGATTTGTTCTTAGAATGGCCAAAGTACTACAGAGGGATGGGCAATCCCCGAAGTCGTTCTGAGCTGTCATCACAGCTGGAAGATGTGGACTTTAAATTTCCTCTTAATACCCTGCCTGGGTTCACCTGAGAATTGCTGAACTTTCTGCTTTACTTTCATTTAATTCAACATCCTGGTTAATTCCTGGGTAAACATATGTTTGACTATACATATATGGAGACAAACATATTGAAAGCATTAAGTGCTTAAAAAATGGTCCGCATTAGTTACTTCCATATACGTTCATTTGAATAAGGTGAAACATCAAGAAAACTAGTTATGAGGACCCTTATTTATCCAAGATGAATACCTAGAGATATTCTTTGGTATTAGTGTCAGCGTTTGCAAGAAAAAATTATCCCATTAAAATAGCCCTCATGAATAATTCAGAGAGTTCAATTTAATGGAGGAAGGGGGAGACAGAAACGGGTCATCAAATTTGTTGGAAACCTATATTGCTGTACAGCATTTTTTATGAGCAGTTATAATGTAAGTTATTTTTTGTTCTGTACCCACAGGAAGTAGTTTTCATAATTCAAAATTTTTCCCTTTAATTTTTTGACTAGTCACATTTCTAAAAGTATTTCCTCAAAAAAATATTTCATGTGTTCCACCCAGTAGATACTGAGTTTTTTGTTTTGTTTTCAAAATTGCATTGATAAGAAATCTTTCCTTATGTTGAAACAGTAACCAACTTAAAAGAAAGTGAACTTGAATGGCCAACTTCCTGCCTTGTAACAATCACTGTAATGAGTTCAGTAGACCCTGGCTGTTGGTCAGGGTTCAGAGGGTGTGCATGTTGGGGGGTGGGTTGAGAGGCACTGTAGAACTGTCCAAGGTGAAGTATTTAGTGTGCAAAGCCTATGCAAGGACCTAGTGACAGAGCTCAGCACAGGAGTGATTAGTGATAGAGAGAAGACAACACAACTGAACATTCTTCAAGCACATAAAGACATTCTTTTCTGACCAACATTTACATGTACAGAAGCCTGAAGTATGTTTCAGATTTGAAACTGTATAACCAGCAGCTTTCCAATTCAATATTGATTAGCAAGTGCCTCTTCTTCTTCTTCTTCTTCTTCTTCTTCTTCTTCTTCTTCTTCTTCTTCTTCTTCTTCTTCTTCTTCTTCTTCTTCTTCTTCTTCTTCTTCTNTTCTTCTTCTTCTTCTTCTTCTTCTTCTTCTTCTTCTTCTTCTTCTTCTTTTCTTATTAGGTATTTTCTTTATTTACATTTCAAATGCTATCCTGAAAGTTCCGTATACCCCACCCCACCCCCGGCCCTGCTCCCCTACCCACCTACTCCCACTTCTTGGCCCTGGCGTTCCCCTGTACTGGGGCATTTAAAGTTTGTAAGACCTAGGGGCCTCTCTTCCCGAATGAAGTACCTCTTCTATTGTATATATAGCCCAACCTTAGTGAGCTCATCAGAGAAGGTGGTATCCCCTGCTTTTCGGTGACTTCAGCCTCCTATATATGTGTCAACTATTTCCTCATACATTGAAAGACAAAACTACAAATGTTAATAATAACGAACCAATTAACCAATGTGGTACATAGTGCAGATAATTGGAATTGCTTCATACTTTTCCTATTAGCAGACTAGAAGAGTGAAAACAGAGCTAAGAGTGGGGTGGCACCCGAAGCTGCAGAAACAAGACTTCTCGCCAGGACTTGCATGGAGTTTCTTTCACATTAGAAATGAGTGGTGGTGGTGGTGGTGGTGGGAGACTTGGCTTTTTATAAGGGGATGGGAATTTAAAAGACTGTGAGTCTGGTTCCATTGGGTACAGACCTAAGAAGAACATACCTAAGGTCACTGTGAAGAGATTTCTGAATCAGTGCTTGAAGAAAGAGAGGATGGAAACAAGTGGGGAGAAGATGTCCAGTTAATTCATTCTCATCAGAGTCCTCCACTGAGAGATAAAACTGTCTCCTTATCTTCATCTGAGAGGTGGCATCACCTTTTCAAAGTCCCCACCTGAAGGAAACAGTGTCTCCTCAGAGTCTTTCCCTGATGGATAACAGACTTTGCAGAGCACTCACTATGATGCTTACAGGTGTACCAAGGCTGAAACAAGATCGCAGCAATCTCCTCAGGTAGGGCCAAAGGCCCGACATCTTCAACTCTCATTCCATCACTGAGTGTGGCTTTTCTCTTTTCTGGATAAAAGAGTCCTCGACAGAGCTGAATCCTAAGAGCTTGTGGGGTAGTTTGAATATGCTTGGCTCAGGGGTTGGCATTAATAGGAGGTGTGGCCTGATTGGAGTAAGTATGGCCTTGTTGGAGGAAGTGTGTCACTCTGGGGGTGGGCTTTGATGCTCCTATGCTCAAGCTCCATCCGGTTCAGAAGGGACTCTCCTCCTGGATGCCTTCAGATCCAGATGTAGAAGAATGCTCAGTTCCTTCTTCAGCGCCAAGCCTGCCTGGATGATACCATGTTTCCCACCACAATAATGGACTGAACCTGTAAGGTAGTCCCAAATTAAATGTTGTCTGTTATAAGAGTTGCTTTGGTATGGTTTGTCTCATAGCAATAAAACTCTAACTAAGAGCTGATTGCAGGCTGTACTCATGGCATCTAAACCATAGGTCTCTTAATATCTAGAGAGCGTTCCCCAAAAGACAGTTTTAGGTTTCAAGTGAAGGAGGTGGGGGAGCAGTACAGGAGGGCAAACTTAGAAGTAAGAATAAGGAGCACAATGCAAAATTCTGATTACAAACAAAATATTTGGCCTTATAATTTGGAAACCTGTGTTTGGTCTAAGAATAAAATGATGCAGTAACTCACAGAGAGTTTAAAATTCATCTTGGAAAGAAAAAAAATGTGTACATACACACACACACACACACACACACACACAGAGACTCACACACACTCACACTCTCACACACAAACATGCACTGTGGGATGATAATCATTCTTTGATATCTTTTGACTAAATCACTTCCTTTTTATAATGGAGGCTTTTTATGAAGAAAAGTGTTCAATGAAATATAAACATAAATCAGGTTGGATTAAGGAAAAGGTTTTTAGGATCTAGTTCCCTTATCTGTCTTTCTTTTTCCTGATTTAGGAATTGGACACATGGCCTGTGCTCCAGAGTCCTTCTTGACACCAAGGAAAAGTCCAGGAAGAATTGCAGAAACTTCAGTTTGGATATCCACCACCCACAGTACCAATGCCCATTGTCCCCTCATTTGTTTGGTTTCCCCCCCCCTCCTCCTCCTTCTCCTCTTCCTCCTCTTCCTCCTTTTCCTCCTCCTCCTCTTTCTCCTCCTCCTCCTCTTCCTCCTTCATTAACTATTGGTTCTTATGAATGGGGATCATCATAACAGAATTGTTAATGCTTGCAATCAAATGAAGTTCTTAATTACAATCAGTGATTTGAAAATAGATAAGACTCATGACTGGGTGAAAATCAAGAGAACATATTTACCTTCAAAGAGTCTGTAGATGAGTTAGGAATCTATATCTTTAACCTTGAAACAATAGTCAAAATGATACAATATCTAATTAAATCCTTATTTAATTTCTTTCAGACTATAGGAAATATGATCCATGCTCATACTTCAATGTTCAAGTGAAAGGAAACTGAACCCTTGGCCTTTGGAGAGGGCTTTACCGTCGGTGAGAACATGAGCTAAGTTTTGGATTATGGATCTGTCTGCACAAGAAAAAAAATGTAGGGGAGTAACAGAGCAAGTAAAAAATTAGGAAAGAAGTTAGTTTGATTTAAATTATAGTGTGTAGTTGATTAAAAGAGACAGAAATACAGCCAAGGTAATAATAATAATAATAATAATAATAATAATAATAATAATAACAACAACAACAACAACAACCACCCAACATGGTAGAAAGCTGGTAAGCACAGAGGAAGGGGGTATAAGTGATTGAAAAGTAGCATTCACTGGATGCGTGATATGTAAGTCACTTTGGAAGTCTCAGGAACAGCACTGAAACTGAACAGAAGTCTGTGCATGAAGAGCCTAGGTAAGAGACTCCATAGCAATCCAGGGGATGGAGGAAATAATTTGAATCATACTTTAATAGAGGAAGGGTTCAGAAATCACAGATAAGATGACCATTGCTAAATCATGATTCTTACATAATCTCTGCTAGAAGCTTACAAAGGTAAGGAAGGGTGCAGTTGTAAGAACTGATAAAGCACAAACTGTGTCCTGGCAAAAAGGAATCACCGGTCTTATGTAAGACTTGAGGACAGACTAAAGCCTATAGCACTTGCTAAGAAAATGACACTTCCTGCTTAAATTTTGTTTAGACTGACTAATATGATTTTATAGCTTTATTTACATAAATCTTCAAAATTTAAATGTTGCCAGTTCTGCTGTTTTCTGTGTTTATGTTATGTTTACATATGTGTGTGTGTGTGTGCATTTACCACTAGTAACATGGAGGGCTTGCTCAAAGGACAGTTGGTGGGAGTTGGTTCTCTTCTTCCACCTTGTAGGTCTAGAAACTGAACACTGGTCATCAGTGCCTTTACCTGCTGAGATACCTCACTAGTCCTAGTTCGTATTTTTATCACAGCATTGTTAATAGTTGCCTTTTTACCTCATGAGTTTTCTTTTTAGAATTTTGGGTATATAAGCATAGACAGATTGAATTCTGCATGACACACTTTCTTTGTATATAAAATGGAAATAGCACTTTCATTATTTGGGTCTGTCAGGGACATGTGAAGCTCTGAGTGAATAGGTGTGGTTGACATGGGCAGAGTCTTTTCCAGGATACCAATAGCTCAGCATCATGGGAGTGGAAAATGTTCCCTGGTGATACTCAGAGGGAAGGCAAAGCCTTGTTCTGGTCCTAGAGTGCAAGTGTTGACAGTGGGTACAGAAATGCCTGCCATAGTTTTCTCCTCACCTCACATGTTTACAGCCTGAAGAATGTTCCCTACATAGACTGCTTCTACAGACACACACACACACACACACACACACACACACACACACACACACACTATATTGTGATATATAAGATCATTATGTGTATCATGCCTCCTTGTTCACATGTATATAACTCTGCCTCCATCTTCAAATATATGCAATAACCACACCTCCTTGTTTATCTGTGTGCAATAACCCCACCTCTTCATTTAGCCTACACACCATAGCATGCTCTCTCTCCCCAACTGTATAAAATAAACACTCTAATCTCCTGAATGCTTCAGTGTCTCCATTCATGAGCCCACCCAACCTTACCCATCTTTTCTTTACATATGTGTCTCGTTTCTTCATTCATTTGTTACCTATTGTCAAGGTTCTGGGACACAATCCATACAAGCATGTGGCAGACTGCTGTAAGTTAATGAATATGAAGAATTTAGAATGTCTTTAGAATATGTGTTTATGAATGTTACTCATATCATTATTCTGAATTTGGCATATTGCATTTGGTTCAGTTGGGAAATACGATTTGGTAGGTGGGAAGACCCTGATGCTGAAGACTTCTCACTTCTTAGTAATTGCAACCCTCCTCTCTTCCAGTTATCTTCCACAGTCCCAGAAGATGCCACGAAGGATGCTGAGGAGAGAGAAGACATTGATGATCTTATTCAGCTGCGAGTCCTGGCAGAATGTACTCACTTATGCAACATTGGCATTGCAGTTGTGAAAAGTGATCTACAACTCGGATTGAAACCGAATCCACCCCAGAGGGGATTCCATATCTAGAACCGTAAACCCAATGAAAAACTATCAAATGAGGAGGTCCCAAATCACAGGACATCTATTTATGGAGGAGGGGGATGATTGCCTTCAATTGTACCCACTGGTGACTCCATAGCTCTCCAAATACAATGATCACACAGAAACTAAATGTTTCACAAGCAAAACACAGTCATTAGTCTGAGAAAAACATAAAAAGAATGGGTTTGAAAGAGATGGGAAGGAGATAAGAAGATGTAGGGTGGGCAAAACTTCATAAAGGAATAATGCTAGCTAATAAGCAATCTGAAATAATATTGTTAACAAAAATAAAAAAGAAAGAAAAACATGTACTTGTATTATTTAAAAATGAATAATTAACTCATTAGCTTGGTTTTGTATCCCCATTGAGACTGTTGGAGAAAATTAAGTTTTCCTCTATGAAGGGTTGTCATTTGGAGATAGCTTCTATGTTGGGGGTCGGGTCTTGTTTCTGTTTTCATTCTCAGGACTATGTCCTACCCTACTAGGCCCTGTGCACGCTGACATGGTCTCTGTGAGTTCATATGTCCCACTGTGGTTAGAAAGCCTGGACTCCTTGGTATCTACTATGTAATCTTTCTGCCTCTTCTTCCTCAGCATTTTCTGAGTACTGAGGGGAGGGATTTGAGGAGACAGCCCCTCTACACCTGTGTGTTCCAAGTGTCTCATTCTCTGCTCATTGTTCAGTAGTGGGTTCCTGTCTTTGTCTCTTGTACTGTAGGAGGAAGTGTCTCTGATGATGGCTGAGCAAGACATTGTTCTAAGAGTGTAGCAGAATGCCACTAGGAGCCATGTTATGACCATGTTCCTTAGCTTAGCAGACAATAGTATTTGATTTTTTCCCCAGGTCTATAGCACAAAATGAACTCAACAATATTTATAAAGTTTTTGTTTGTTTCAGAATGTTTTGTCAGGGCACCTAAAAAAAAAATACATGTCTTTTGTTTATATATTGTGATTTCAATTTTTAAATGGGTTTCCTGTTGGCTTTCTTTCTTTCTTTTTCTACTTCTTTTCTTTTCTTTTCTTTTTTTTTTTTTTTTTTTTTTTTTTTTTTTTTTTTTTTTTTTTTTTTTTTTTTTTTGAGACAGGGTTTCTCTGTATAGCCCTGGCTGTCCTGGAACTCACTTTGTAGACCAGGCTGGCCTCGAACTCAGAAATCCACCTGCCTCTGCCTCCCGAGTTCTGGGATTGTGTGTGTGTGTCAGTTCTGTAATGTTTCTTGTACTTTTTCCTTTGCCTCTTTTGTCTGTTTATTTGTTTGTTTTGCCCTAACTCTGGTTTGCCTAAAATCTGGTTTGTTTTTATTCTAACTTATTTTTATTATATAATTTAGACACCTCTTTGTTATCTAATGAAAGGGAGAGAGAAAAGGGTTGTGAGTTTGGGTGGGTGAGGAAGTGGGGAGAGTCTGGGAGGAGCTAGGGGGAATGGTAACCAGAATATATTGTTTGAAAAAAATATATTTTCAATAAAAACAGAAGATTGACAGAGAAATATAATAAAAATAGGAGTTGATTGACTTTATTTTCTTTTGTTAAGACCTTTTATCTTAGTAAAATATAGCAGGTCTAATTGACTAATTCAAGTATGTATGTATATATATTTGACTTTTAAGTGACATAGTAAGGAAACAAAGAATGGCTCAGTTCTATATTTAAAAATTAATAATCTTATTGATAAACTCAATTTTCTAGTTTTTTGGACCTACAGTCTTCTTTGTGCCCTAGCTTCTCCTTGAACCCCCAAAGACATCAGTATAACAGTTCATGATGGTCACAGGACAGTGGTTTGCTTTGCAGATCCTGAGATAACTCTGAAATGATCTCCTCAGGTACTTCCGGGTTCTCTTCTGCCTATTTTACTTCCCTTTCCTTATCTGACTTTGCCTGATGTATAATGTGCATTCCTTTTCTTACTATACGGTAAGGAAAGACATATATTTGAGTGCATCATAAATTCAGAGCTGTTGTAGAAGTGTGTTTTATTTTCTCCACTCTCCTCAGGTCCTCCGTTGCCACACTTCATGCCTGTTACAGCTGGGGTAGAGCAATGTCACATCCAACTTGGCAGCTTTTTATCTTACAAAGCCAACTACAGCAGAGTGCGAAGTGGGAACAGAATCAAACTCGCCGGAACCTCTCCATGTGTGGAGCCTGAGCACACAGGTCACTTGCTGAGGCATTCACGTGGACTGCTCTTGTCTCACTCTGCCTGCTACTGCCTCAATCCTCCGACCTTCTGTTAAAATCCATCCCAGGAAGGACAATTTCTACTCCACTTTCAGAGATGCAAAATGTCTCTCTAAACCACAAGAGGTTTCCCCAGGGTTCTGGAATATCTTGTTCCTGTGTTCTATTTCGAGTAAACACCAAAAGCTCGTTTCAGGCCAGGCCCCCAGATCCATGTCCTCCCTGAGCCCCTATGCCCACCCCCACCCCTGCTCTAGCAGGAATACTCCAGGCTGCTTGGTCTAAAGTAGCTGTGAATCCCACTTGTGGCTTAGTAAACTTTTTGGTCATGTTCTCTCTGTCTGTCTCTCTGTCTCTGATTCTCTCTCTCTCTCTCTCTCTCTCTCTCTCTCTCTCTCTCTCTCTCTCTCTCTCTGTCTCTCTCTCTGTCTCTCTCTCTCTCACTTCTTCTAATGTCTGTGCACATCCTAGTCTGCTCTAAATTTTTCCTTTGTCATTCTGAGATGGTCTCTTTACCACAACTTAACAGAAATTTGCCTTTCTATAAAACAGTCCATCTTCTATGCAATTAAAAGAACTGTGAGCCTTCTGACATGGGAGCTGGGAACCAACTCTAGTCCCGTCCACGGACAGCAAGTGTTCTTAATTGCAACCAAGCCTATTGGATTCTATGCATGGAGAAGAAGGTTACCCTGGTGTCAGCTGTTAAAACAAAACAAAGCCCAAAAACCTCTAAACAAACAAAAAAAACAAACAAAAAAAACAAACAAAAACTGAAACAAACCCTGTAATTTAAGAGACCTTCTAGATATTTTGCTTTTATGAATATGGTAATAGTTTTTTTTCCTTTCCCTAATACAATAATCATTGTATGACAATACTTCTAAGTGAGATGAAAAAATTAGATGATCACTTGGGAAATAAAACAAAATCATCTAAAACTGAATTAGAAATTTCAAAACTTAAAACGTCTATTCCAAATGTCTCAGAAAAATATGGATATTATAAAAAACTATACCACACAGATACTTGATAAAGATTCTTCCCATGTATTTCACAATTTATAAATTTAAGACTTTGAAGAATGGCAATTTAATTTTATCTATAACAGAGAAACTTGTGTCTCAGAATGAAGAGAAATAAACCTGTTTGTCGTCACCTGACTCTTGTTCTTTACACAGAATTAGGAGTTCCCAGGCTAAAATATTTATCTTAGTATGTGGAGCATGTCAGATGAGTATGCATGTGACTTTATTATCATCTTGCTTCATTATTTTCAATAGCCTTACAGCATCTGACGAGACGGATCAGCAATTAAGAGCACTTGCTGTCCGTGGATGGGACTAGAGTTGGTTCCCAGCTCCCGTGTCAGAAGGCTCACAGTTCTTTTAACTTCAGCTCCAGGAGATCTGATGCCTTTGTCTGGCTCCTCAGGTACTCATAATTGTAAATACAGACCTGCAGACACATGCATGTGCATATAGATAAAAACGAAATATACTTTAAAAATGACCTTATCAACACTTACATCTTAAACTGAAATAAAATGAGCCTTTTAAACGGGGTTTCTGTCGAGCTGTCAAGTCCAGTAGCTTGTTCTTCATGTAATGGAGAGGGGCTTGCACGGGTGAAATGGTTTTATCTAAACCTAAACCCTTGCCATCAATAAGTGACTGGCCCGAAGGCATGAAGTGACAGAGTAATACTTTCAAAATTAATTTCCTTAACTTGCATTGCTGGTCTTCGGAGACTGGTCTCTTCTGTGGAACATTGCCTGAGACGCAAAAGTGAACATTTTTCAATATACAGTCGACGCTGGCTTCCTTTAGTCCCACAGGACAATGTAAGTCTAGCCAAGCTTTGCAGTCCGTACCTGGGCTGGCACAATGTTAAAGAGATTGCTCGTCTTAAACATAAAGGGGTAATTCTTCCTGATTCTTGTTTGTGCGTTTAATAGGCCAGGTTATTATGAGTTGAGGAAATTACAGTGGAAATTCATAATTTTTAAGGGCCCACGATTACTATTATCTTAATTCACAGTAGCTCTTCTAGGCTGATGTTATTGTGCCTACCTTTTAGGTTATAAAACTTAAGTATTAAGAAATTTGCATGAGGCCACAGAGATAAATAAAGAGAATGAAATCCAAATATAAATAAATGCTAAATTCTCTCACTTTGCTACACATTTCAAAGAGACCTCTTTGAAGGATTTGTCTTCTCCCTGACCTCACAGGTGACTGGAGACTAGAAACTAATCTTTTTTGACTACTATAAGACCATCCCAAATTCCAGGCAACAACCAGTGTCATTATTTTAATTGTTCCAGACTAGCCACTGTTTTGTGAGGATGGTAAAGAGAAAGAGCACACTTTTTTTTTTTTTTTCTATCTTTTCCATAAGGCATTCTGTAAGCTACATTTCAGTTTAGAGAAGAAAGAGTACCTTGAATTTATACTTGGTACCAATTTATGTCGTAACATTACTGACAGTGTCACTTAATTTGCCTCGTTGCCTATGGTCTAAATGTAGGTAATTTACAAACCTTTAACAATTTTCAGCCTTGCTAAATGGTACAGAGAACTGCAATTACATTTAAAATGCAGTGGTGCTCTATATGTCAGTAAAAAGCACCTACAGAGGCATAATTACAATGTAATTGCACACAAGTTCATGAAGTAAACATACATTATTAGAAGACATTCATCTGTTCAATTTAAGTAACATTGCAGCTAGCATATTGCATAAATAGGGAGCCATTTTGTGACTAGTTACTGTAATAACAAGAAGTTAAATTAAAACGTGGTGCCTAAGTATATGTACTCTTAAGATTGTTCCAGATATGTTATTCAATATACAGTGGCTTGCTTTTGACCTCTGGGAAATTTCATTTTAAATATTACATTCATTTTACAAAATATTTACCATCAATGTATGCTTCAAATCTGATTGGAAAGAGATGCTGTAGAAAGGTTTTTCAAGAATTTCAACCAGGGGGAGATATGCAGAGAATTCTATCTGCTACATATTGTAGAACATCGTGTATGTACCACAAGATGGCTAATCAAGGTCTGATTGGTGAAAGTTCGGATGCTAGTAGATTAGAATTGCGTCAGCATATATGCTTACACTGAATTGCTGTGCACATGACACCTTAGGCGTCACATTTTCATCTGTGGTTTTGAGTGTAAAATGTTGGAGGACATTGAACATTTTTTTCAAGTGCTTCTCAACCGTTCAGTATCCCTCAGTTGAGAATTCTTTGTTTAGCTCTCGCCAAGGCCAAGTGGGAGTGAGTGGGTAGGGGTGGAGGGCAGGGGAGGGGGAGGGTATAGGGGACTTTTGGGATAGCATTTGAAATGTAAATGAAGAAAATATCTAATAAAAAATTTAAAAAACCTTACACACACACACACACACACACACACACTCACACAAATGTTGGAGGACACAAAATCTATGGTAGTCCTAGATCTTGGCTTTGACTTCCAACGATCCAGTAACCACTTAGGTAAGTGGCTTGCTTTAAAAATATGGAGGGTCTGAGTGTTGGAAACAGAGGCTGAGGAGGGTGGAGTGAACCACTTGCTTCATATTCATATGCTTTATTAGTGGTAATGGTATTTACACATAGGGCCATTGCCTTGGCCTTCCCATAGCACTTAGCAAACAGTCTTTATAGTATATCTGGTACATGTCTAGAACTGGGTGAAGAACTGGCGGGAGGTTGGGAGGGTGGGGTGGGGTGGGGGAAGGCAAGGAAGCAAGACGCCATTTCCAGCACAGGGTAGCCAGACTGCAGCCAGAACAGAAGGGACGTAAATACGATGCTCGACACTCGGTTCGCAAACAGGCGAGGTCTGCTTCCTTGGTGTCCTCCATCACTGTTTGCCTCAAAAATTTCAGTCAATTCTTACAAAATCCGTACTAGTCATTACAAAAACATCCAGCCTTGTGCTAATTAAGGAGATACAATGGATAATTCTATTTAGATAGAATTATTTTTTCTATTTAGATAGAATTTTTCTATTTAGATAGAATCTATTTTTTTCCTTTCTTATTTTTCTTTTTTAATGGTTATTTTATTTATTTATGTTTCGAATGTTATCCCCCTTCCCAGTTTTCCCTTTACAACCCCCCTGTCCTTTCCTCAAATCCTCTACGAGGGTGCTTCCCCACCTACCCACTCATTCCCACCTTAGCATTCCCCTGTACTGTGACTGTGGCACGGAGCCTCCACAGGACCAAGGGCCTCCTTTCCCATTGATGCCTGATAAGGCAATCCTCTACTACCTATGTATCTGGAGCCATGGGTCACCCCCTCTTTGGTTGACTGTTTAGACCCTGAGAGCTCTGCAGGGGGGGTCTGGTTGGTTGCTATTTTTGTTCTTTTTATGGGGTTGTGAACCCCTTCAAGCTCCTTCAGTCCTTCACCTAAATCCTCCATTGGGGTCTCCATGCTCAGTCCTATGGTTGGCTGCTTGCATCTGTATCTGTATTCGTCAGGCTCTGGCAGAGCCTCTCAAGGGACAAGTATACCACAGCAAGCACTTCTTGGCATCAGCAATAGTGTCTGAGTTTGGTGTCTGCAGATGGGATGGATCCCTAGGTGAGAGAGTCTCTGGATGGCCTTTCCTTCAGTTTCTGCTCCACTCTTTGTCCCTGCATTTCCTTTTGACCGGAACAATTCTAGATTAAAAGTTTTGAGATGGGTGGATGGCTTCATCCCTCAACGGGAGCTATGCCTATTCACTGGATATGGTCTCTACAGGTTCCATCTCCTCTTTGTTGGGTCTTTCAGCTAAGATCAACAGGATACAAATTGGATAGTCAAGATATCATTATTTGAGGATGATATGGTAGTATAAATAGGTGACCCCAAAAAAAATCTACAAGAAAACTCCTACAGCTGATAAACAACTTCAGCAAAGTGGCTGGATATAAGATTAGCTCAAACAAATCAGTAGCTTTCTTCTACTCAAAGGATAAAGAGACTGAGAAAGAAATTAGGGAAAGGACACCTTTCACAGTAGTCACAAACAATATAAAATACCTTTGTGTGACTCTAACCAAGCAAGTGATAGATCTGTATGACAAGAACTTAGGTAGAAATTTTAAAATTTGTTTCTATGCCCACTTTTACTGGCCTATAGACAATGTCAACACAATGGTGACACTTTACTATACTCTATATAGGAAGTTGAGAACCATCACTGCTATTACATTTGGGGCATTGTTGCTAGCATCTTATCACTTACATCAGAAAAAAAATCTCATTTTTTTTTTCTAAAACTAAATAAAAATTAAAGTTGAACCAGTAGAATTAGAAAGGCATTTTCAAGTCTCTGACTAAGGATGTAATTAAAGTTGAACTTACATAATTCTACTTATTTGTGAATGTGTGTGTATATGTGTGTGTATGCTCGCACAAGTGTGCATGCTTGCATGCATGCGTGTGTGAGTGCCTGTGTGTATGCATGTGTGCATGCATGCGCGCTTGTGTGTGTGTGTGTGTGTGTGTGTGTGTGTTTAAGTCAGAGGACAATTTGTAGGGGTTGTTTTTCTCCTTATATTGAACTCAGGTTGTTAGCCTTGGTGACAAGAGCCTTTAGCAACTGAACCGTACCGGGTGGCCCCAATTACTTCATTGTGAACAAACTGTTAAATTTACCATCTGGCTTACAAAAATAATGAAAAACTATGAAGCTGCCTATTAGTACAATTTCTATTTTCATAACCAAGCATTAAGAGCCCTGCTCTGGATGTGCACTTCATTAATTCCTCAACATTCTGTCATGCTTTTGAATCTTTTCTCTTGAATCTGAATGTTTGAAGGAAATTTTAACTTTTCCTTCACAGGCGCTTGCTTTGAAAGATAAAGAACTGAGTAAGTGCAGTGGATTACTATGTTCCTATCTTTGATGAAATTAACTTGGGACTTTCTACAAAGCAAATAAATCCACAATAAGTCAATATAAAATATCTGTTTCTGTTCCTTGACTTAAACACACTACATTGTCTTATTTTGCTCTGTAGCAAATTCTCAACAAGCCAATTGTTAAGTCTTCTGTGAAATTCACAGGAGGTGAGCCACTCAGAACTTTGTCTCTTAGAGAAAAGTAAGAATTGACCATGGGGCATGATGTCACAGACTTAACCTTTGTCCATGTTCGTCTTGGCAGACTCGTCTTATTTTCATTAGGAACACCGTGTAAGTAAGATGTTTTGGCAGACTATATACATAAGTCAATGAAAATGGGTCTTATGTGACACCAAAACCACTTTTATTTATGTCCCTCAAGTCCAAAAGTGTTTAAATTAGAATGTCTTTGGGTTAAAAAAAAGAAGAAAAAAAAAAAGAAAAAGAAAAAAAAAAAAACATTGCAAGTCCATGCAAACCTTTACTCCAAATATTCAAGATTAGAAAGTCTTTGAGGGCAAGAATTTTTCAGCTCTTGGCTGTATCCTTAAAGATACAATCACTAGAGAGTAAATTGTTAATATGTTTAAAATATCACCTGAATGAACCAGTTCCATTAACAGATAATTAATTCATCCATGATCCTCCTGAATTTCTCCTCCCCTTTAAATTAAAATATAGTGACATCATTTCCCTCTACTTCTTGTCTATGTTACCCCTCCTAGATTTGCCACCCCCAAATTGACTACCTCTACTACTTTAACTATTATTATATATAATGTAAGTTAATAAACATATAAGTACAATCTACTGAGTCCAGTCAGTGTTGTCAGTGTGGATATTAATAGAACTGACCTGTGAGTATTGGATAGCCAGTATGTAACTCACTCCTATGGAAGACTGATTTTCCATTTTTCAGCATTTTTAAATTGCTTATAGCATCTAGGAATGGAGCCTCATGACATTGCTCCTACATATATTAGAATGTCAACTGGTGTCAGAAGCGTTCACGTCTTGTTTAGAAAGCCACATTGTTGAGATTTCATGGGTGTAGTTTCTCAGTTCTAAAAGACACTATCTCTCAGCCAACTTTCTAGTAGTTTGGTACTTACACACTTTTTATTTTCTTTTATATATATTCTTCTCTCATATATTACATCCCAAACCACAGTTTCCCCTCCCACCTCTATTCCCAGTCCTCCCCCTCCCTGCATCATGTCTAAATCCATTTCTCTTCCATTTCCCCTCAGGAAAGAGCAGGCTTTCCCAGTGATCTCAAGTAAACATGGTGTAACATATTACAATAAGACTAGGTACATGTCCTTATATGCAGGCTGGATGAGGCAATCCAGTGGGAGGGAAAGGGTCCTAAGATAAGGCAAAACTGTCAATCCTCAGTTCCACCATTTGGAGTCCCACATGAACACCAAGATACACAACCATAGCATGTATGCATAGGGACTACATCAGACTCAGGCTGGCTCTGTCTTTGTCAGTTCAGTCTCTGTGAGCCCTGTGAACCCTGGTAAATTGATTCTGTGGGCTGTATTCTTGTGGTATCTTTGACCCGTCTCCCACAGTGCTCCCAGAGTCTCGTATGAAGGTGTTGTGGCTGTAGATATGTTAGGTGATGTGGGGTACTCTGTAGTCATTTCTCTGCATTTTGACTACTCGTGGCTTTCTGTAAAAATCTCTTCTTTTAAAAAGTTTTTTATTTGTGCTTGATGAGAGGACATCTACATTTATTTGTGGATAAAGGAATAAGTATTCCAAATGCAGTTACAAATTATGGTGTTTTAGGAAAGTAGCTATAGTAAGTTCTCCTATTAGACCCATAACCTCATGTCAAGGGGGTTTGCAGGAACGACTTTTGTTCGGCTGAGCAGACCTTAAGTGCACTTACAGAGCTGTGGGCTCTCTCTAAGATATGAATGCCACTATTGCAACTTTAGCAATATTGTGCTTTGCTGGTCATTATTTGTCTTTCATTGCTATCAGAGCTGGGTAGGACTATTGCTTGCTTTCTTCCCTAAGCAGTTTGCCTATCACCTTCTGATACTATGTAAGCTAGTTCTTGTGAAGGAAGCTTTTGGGTCAGTTGCAGGTCAAATTCTCTGAACCTAGTGCTCAAATCTTGAGACTGTGATATCTTCAGCAATAAGGACTTGGCTTAAACTTCTAGAAGGCAATGCCTAGAGGACAATAGCAATAACCTAGATATTTTGAGAGCGACTTGCATTCCCTTTACCAACAATTATAAACAAGGTTTCTCATGACTGATATTATTAGTCTATGGCTTTAAAAAGAAAAATTATCCTTCCAAGAGGCATAACTTCATTTAAACTATTCAACACAAACATATGTGAATTTATGTGTGTATAAGTAATGAATCTTTATATTATTTCAGGCATCCTCAGAGATTTTAATCTTTCCTCTTCCCCAACTTAAGGTTCCCTCTCCATTTTCCTCTTCATATCTCTTTATAATGCTACTTCCCTGTCTGTAACTAGTTGCTACCATGGTCCTGGATCACAATCCTGCTTTCTGTAGTTACTCCAGGTTTTCTGTTCACAGATGAAGAAAGTACCCAAGGAGCTGAAGGGGTCTGCAACCCTATAGGTAGAACAACAATATGAACTAACCAGTACCTCCAGAGCTGTGTCTCTAGTTGCACATGTAGCAGAGGATGGCCTAGTCAGCCACCAATGGGAGGAGAGGCCCTTGGTCTTGCAAACATCATATGCCCCAGTACAGGGGAATGCCAGGGCCAGGAAACAGGAGTGGGTGGGTTGGGGAGCAGGGCTGGGGGAGGTTATAAGGGGCTTTGGGGATAGCATTTGAAATGTAAATGAAGAAAATATCTAATAAAAATGCCTTATAAAAATAAAAAAATAAATGTACATTTAACTTTTTAGGGAATTGTAAAGTTGTATTCCAATGTACTATGTAATTTTATATTCTACAATTGCACCAGTATTTGCTTTGTGTGATGGGAGATATTGAATGTTGCTTTGTTGTGGTTTTAATATACACTTCTCTGAAGAACAATGACATTGAACTCCTTTCCCTGACCATTACTATCTAGGTTTTCTTAGTGTGGCTTTAGTTGGTGTATCATTATCACTTTCATACAGTTTTTAAACTATGATTAAAATTTAAAGTCTCTTTTTGTATTCTAGAGACAAGGTCGTTACCAAGCATGTCCTTTTTTTTCCCCCAAATATTTTCTTTCAGGCAGTGTAGGACTTAGATTTTAATCCCTCTTAGTATATTTTTAAAACAAGTGTTCCTAGTACTCATAAATGCAACTTATTAAGGCTTGCTTTATGTCTATAAGCACTTTAGCGCTTCATCTCAAAATTCTTGCTCTATGCTATATTTTGTTCCATTTTTCTTTTCCTGGTTTTGTAATTTTAGATCATATGTGAAAGTCTGTTATTCACTTCGATTGAATTTTCCATGTAGTATGAAATACTGGTTTGAGTTAAATTTTTTGTTTCTGAAAATTTGGTGAATCCAGTTTAATAAAGAAAAATAATCATCTTTCTTTACTAAGTTGTTTTTGTGCCTGGGTTGAAATTAAAATGGTGAAATTTATGTAGAGCTATCTTTCATTTGTTTCCTTCTGCTTTTATGTGTATTTGTCTAAGGATGTTGACAGGGAAACAGATTTACAATAGCCCTGAAGTTTGGAAATGCTGCTCAAATTTCGTTATTTTTTTTTTTAATCTCTTATCTGTTATTATTTCCTCTTTTATATAAGAACTTTAAAATCTTGTTACGTTCTTCTAAATGATTCTTGGATTTTCCTCTTTCTGGATTTGCATTAAACCTACAGTCAACACCTTTTAAAAGATATTTCTTTGTATGTTATGTTTATGGGTGTTCGACTGTGTGTATGTCTGTACACATACATGCAGTGTCCATGAGACCAGAAGATAATTTTGGATCCTCTAGAACTGGAGTTTCACATGTTTGTAAACCTGCACATAGATGGTGGAAACAAGTGAAAGGTGTATGATGTGTTAATAGATCCCTTTTCCCTTTCTGAATCTAGATAGTTTTTATGCATTTATTCATTTAATTTTCTTGATCCTTTGCTTTAAATCCAGTTTAATAGTTTAAAAAAATAAAAATTATTGACAATAACTTTTGACTTCAGATGAAAAGCATCTATCTTAGGCACTGAGCCTTTTTTTTTTTTTTTTCTTCAAGCACCAATAACATCTGAAAAAACCTTATTTATATTTATTTTACTTATATGGGTATTTACCTGCATCTACCTATGTGTACAATGTGAGTGCCTATTGTCCACAGTTTAAAAAACAATGTAGGATTCCTTTATAACTGGAGTTATAGATGTTTCATGAGCTATCATGTGGATGCTGGCAACCAAACCAGGATCCTCTGTAAGAGCAGAAAATACTCCTCTCTGTTGAGCCAGCTCCCAGGCCTTTAGAGTCAACATTTTATTAAAAGTTATATTTTTTGATATATGAGTAGCATATGTCTTTCTCTTTGATTGGATTTTTTTCACTTCTCACAACTATTTTCAATATTTTTCTTAACTTTTATAATATTAATTCCTGAGTGTTACATATTCTTTTATTATTAAAAAGTATTATTTTTAATGGCGATTTTTAATATGTAGGAATAATTATTGTCTTTTGCTTTGTAGTGCTGATCCTTCAACCCAAGGACTTGAGGATGCTAAATAAGTGCTCTACCACTGAGACTACCCTCAGCCTGACACTCAATATTTTATACTTCCCACATTTTCATTTTTTGGAAAAAAATTTACTGATCACTTTAAGTCATTTTTATACAATATGTTATATTAAAGTGCCTACAGAGATAACCATTGTATGTTGTGTAAATGGAGCCCTTTTCCCTTTCGAATCCAAATAATTTTTATTGATTTATTGATCTAATTTTATTGATCCTTTGCTTTAAATCTAGTTTAATAGTTTAAAAAAAGAGATAAAAATTAATGTCAATACCTTTTGACTTCAGATGAAAAGTATATATCGCTTCACCATTAAATGTTTGGTTAACTGTACTTTTTAATTATTTTTCTTCTGGGTTGAATTTCTTATCATTCCTCTTTCATGTGTCTTTAATTTAAACCTATGAGGAATGCTATATGAAATTCATCTGAGCACTCATTAAAATGGATAATGTGGCTTTTATTTTTTTCTCTCTTAATAGAATTGAAATGTACTGATTGGATTAGATGTTAGGCCATTCCCCATGTAAATAAACTCCAATTGGTCATATAACAAAAAAAATCTTTCTATGCAATTTTTGGACTTCATTTTTTAAAATTCTTAATTCAAGAAGGATACTGGTAGGGTTTTTTTGCTGGTGTTTTTGTTGTTGTTGCTCTCATTGTCTGTTACTGTTTTGTTTGTTTGTTTATTTTTTAAAGTTCAAAGTACTATCGACCTCATAAAATTAGTAGGGGAATGTTTCCACGTCTTCGATCATGCAGAACCATTGTGCACAGATACAGTACGTCCGTTTTACCTGTCAGTCTTATTGCCAAACATTTATTCAGAGCATTCTGATATCATTTAGACATTTTAGACTTTTAAGTGGTGTTTTCACCCATTAGCTTCTATAATCCACATTTATTTCCTTTGTTATGATCTTTCTAGGCTGAAGCCGCTTCTGATTTTCCCTTTTGATTTTCTGTTACTTACTTGATTGATTTCTTTTTTGATCTATTTTATTTTAATTCATGTGCTATCCTTGGGAGCATGTTTCTTTTCTGTTTTGTATTATAGGAACTGAAGTTACTGGTTTAAGAACTTTTTAATTTTCAAATGAAATATTTAGTCATATAAACTTATCTTCATTTTCATCTCAGACATTTTGATATGTTGTATTTCCATTGTTACTCATTTTAAAATATTTTCAAACTTCTTTTGGGTACAGGATTTGTTTTAAATACTTTTTAATATTCATTCATTCATTTTGTGTCAATATGTGCATATCTATGTATTTTATATATATATATATATATATATATACATACATACATACATACATATATATATACATATGTATATGTATATTGTGTGTGTATACCATAACACATGTGTGGATGTTAAAGGACGACTTGGAGAAGTCATGTCAGAAGGGTTAATTCCAACTAAAAGCCTCAAGTGGATGGAAAAGCTCTAGTCAGGAAAGCTGGTAACACCCATGGGAGCTTCTGATAAGGGGATCTACCCCTTATCAATTAGTATCTACCACTTCCAGACTGCAGGGGACTGACCTGCAGGTAGAGTCTTCCATCTCCAAAGTTCCCCATTTTGATCCCATAAAACACTGGGATAAGCTAGAAATTTAGTCCAGTGGAAACTCCCAAGAATGTAGGAGGGTGGCCCTAGCTAAGACTCCATCTCCTCTAACCTGGCAAGACTTCCAGTGGAGAGACTGGGGTACCAAATCAGCCACAAAACCTTCAACCCATAATAGAACAAAGCTTGCCTATAAGATGTGCTGGGGTAAAGGTGGCACAGAAATTGTGGTAATATCTAACCAATGTCTGGTCCATATCGAGACCCATGTTATAAGTTGAAGCCCAAACCTGGTACTGCCTGGAGGGCCCAGAGTCAGAGGCTGGATAACCCAGAGGCCTGGGATACAACCAAACATGGCAATAGACAGATCGATAAATAGATCTATCGATCGATAGGTAGATAGATAGATAAAAAAAAAATCAATGAAATGATTCCTAATGATATTCTACTACACATTAGAGCCTTGCCCAGTTGTCATTAGAGGCTTAATCCAGCAACTGATGAAAACAGATGCAAAATCCCTTAGCTGAACATTAGGCGGAGCTCAGAAAATCCTGTTAGAAGGGAAAGAAGGATCTACAGTTCTTGAGTTAGAGGAGTCAAGGACACCACAAGAAATCCCAGAGTCAACTAGTCAGGCTGCCTGCGTAGGACTGCCTAGGCCCTCTGCATACGTTGTGTAGTTTTGTTCTGTGTTCTTGTGGGATTCTTAACAGTGGGAGTGTAGGCTGTCTCTGACACTTTTGCCTGTGTTTGGGACCCTTGTTCCCCTACTCACTCGCCTCATCCAGACTTAATATGAGGGAGGAGCCTAGATTATAGGCGACTTGACATGCCATGCTTGGTTGATATCCCTTGGAGGCCTGTTCTTTTTCTGAAGGGAAGAGGACTGGGCACCCACATGAGGTGGGGAAGGTTGGCAG
The DNA here is from genome assembly GCF_900095145.1 of Mus pahari. Taxonomy (NCBI): domain Eukaryota; kingdom Metazoa; phylum Chordata; class Mammalia; order Rodentia; family Muridae; genus Mus; species Mus pahari. The sequence continues at coordinate 84,808,995 of NC_034599.1, forward strand.
GGGAGAACAGAGGAGAAATTGTGGTTGGGATGTAATACATGAGAGAAGAATAAAATTAAAACCAAAACCAACCAACGAAATGAATGAACAAACAAGCATCCCACAGCACTTAGCAGTGCACGCACAGTCTCATTCCACAGAGAGACTTCTGCTCTGCAGCTACCTAATTAAAGAAAGAATCCATTTCTAAAGCCGGGCGTGGTGGCGCACGCCTTTAATCCCAGCACTCGGGAGACAGAGACAGGCAGATTTCTGAGTTCGAGGCCAGCCTGGTCTACAGAGTGAGTTCCAGGACAGCCAGGGCTATACAGAGAGACCCTGTCTTGAAAAACCAAAAAAAAAAAAAAAAAAAAAAAGAAAAAAAAAAAGAATCCATTTCTGAAGGGGACTGTCTTCTCTCTTGTACTTCCATGTCACTTCTATCAATCCCAACTTGATATTTCTCTCCTTCTACCATGTGGGATCTGGGACTCAAACTCAGGTTTTACTTTCTGTAGCTTTGCATAGCATATTTAGGAATCTTCTAGCAGATAGACAAACATTAGATCACTACGCGCCTTTGAAAAATGTATGCACTCTTTACCTAATGAATATTATTGCAATCAATAATTAGCTTTGAAGGAATTATTTATCATCCTCTAATATTTTAATTTGTAAGTCTTAAGTTTATTATGCAAATGTTAAGGCACTTAAGGTAAGTCATAAAATAAACATAATAATAAAATATTATCTTGGTAAAAATTATAATTTGTGGTCATCAGGAGAGCTGTTTTACAGCATTTATATATTTCTTTAGATTTTGAGTCACATTTTGTTCTACATGTAGTACAGTAATTTCTCTTCCAATGTATGAACGTACAATAATTTTTTGGAAGGCAAATATTTAATTTTTTTACAGTGACAAATTATAGCAAAATAAAATTTGGAAGCATCTGCATTTATTAGACTCTTATTGAGACTCCAGTTGTAATAAGAGATTCTCCATCAAAGGCTATAGCTCAGTGGTAGACTGGTTGTCTAACATGCATAAGGTTCAATCACTAGTACTACAAAATTTTTTTAAGAAGTAGTTTGTATATACAGATCTCAAGCATTGCTTATATTTTTGGAAATATCTACTTTATTGTCTCTTTTAACTACAATATTATTAAAAATAGCTAAAAGGACATATTGAGAAGTACTAATCTAATCTATCTAATACTGATATCTAATACTTGGGAATTTGTTAGATAAGGAAATACATAACAGGGCAACAACTTTATTTTAATAAGATAAAGGTGACTAAGTGGAAAAGACTTTAATTTCTTGATAAATAGATATTCTCCCAGATATTCTCCAAGTGGTCGTATTACAAACTAGGATCAACAGAATCAAAAGTCTCTTTTACTCTCTCCACTGAGAAGACTGATATATTCGAGATATTAGACCAAGCATGTCAAATATAAGCATTTAATGTCATTTCAGTATGATACCTGGCAGGTACTGGATGACAGACTGTTCCTTATCATAATGGAAAAACTGTAGCTCAGAAAGGTGCATAGAATTATGATTGTAAATTCTAATGGAAAACATTGCTATAATGTTTAAATCATCTCTTGCCTATGTAACTATTATTTCTTTCTCATTATCTCTAGCAATAGGTATATGCATATAGGTTTATACATAAACTTGTAACTTTGAGAAGGTGCAATAGTTCATTAATAATTACACAAGTATAACATTAAGTTCAAGATGTACCGCAATAGACAAAGATATTTATAGGTGTCTTATGTTTTATATCTTAAGAGTAAGTAGCAGTATGTAAGGAATTAAGTAAATGTTATAGTAAGTATAGCTTATACTGAAGCTTATCACTCCCCAGGGAACAGATACTTAATTTGTGGTCATGATAATAACAACCAAATGAACTTCAGGTCTTGCAGGAGAGCTTAATAAACTTCAAAGGAGACAGAATAAGAACATATGCGTGAAAGTACATCCTCAGCCTTTCATTAGGCAAAATGAGCATGAGTCCCAGCCCAGCATGGCTTCCGAAGTTAGCATGCCTAACTACAAAGCAAATGTATGCAGAGAAACGCACAACAAAAGCAGAGCTTCTCAAGCTCTGGTTGAGTTTCCACAAATGTTGCTTACAAAAGCTGCCATTCTCTGTGTTAACAAAAAGTTGTGGATCCATTCTTCCCTAAATCCTCTTTTCTTGCATAATCCACCTTACGCACTTTAGCTTGAGTGTGTTTTATCTGATCTAATCCTGGGGTCATTCACTTTCAGATAGAAGCAACAGGATTATTTCACACTTAAACGAGGCTCAATTTTTATGTGAACCTTGGGAGGACACCTGGCTGATGCAGAATTTAAGCTACAGATTAACCAAGTGCTCAAGGCACATAATGGTTTCAGATATAATAAGAGTGTATGATAGAGGGAATTACTCTTGACCACATCGAAACTGCATCTTAAAATGTACATATGGAGGTCTATACAACTCTATTATACAGACATTTTATGCATGTGAATTTCACCACACCTACACATAAGAATACTTGCCTCAAGAAAAGAATCTGCATTCTATTAGGAATTTTATAGTCCTAGCAAAGCGCTCAAAATTTTATTCATGTCTCTCCTATTCAGCATTTCCACAACCTGAAATAGTTGACTAGGGCCAGGCTTTGTGGCTCAGAAAATTAGTCTGATTTTTTTTTCTTTTAATGCACTGGGCAAGGAACATGAATAAAAAATAATCTAAGCCACCACAAAGCTAAAATCTTGGATTAGTATGAACTAAATCTTTTTGCTATTGTGGGCTCCGAAAAGACATTACAGTTTTACATCCCCTTTTAAAGAACTCTCTCTCTCTCTCTCTCTCTCTCTCTCTCTATTTATGTGTGTGTGTGTGCATTTATGCAATTATGTCATGTATACACTTACACTTTTTATATTGTGAATGTAAACATAAAGGTATATTCCTGTTAGATGACAGCTTATTTTTTATTAAAGTGCCAATATTAGAGAAAAAGTTTAAATCAATTAAAAGCAATAGCCACATATTTCTTACTATGAAATCCATAAAATTATACAATTGCTGTTTATTCTATGTTTTATACATTTCCCCCAGATATTTTAAATAGAAAGAGTGTCACAGACATTTAAGTAAAAAGGGACCATAATGCAGTGGATACCTTCCTCACAGAGGACCTCCTGCTTCCTACATCTGCAAGAGAAATGAAATGTAAATACCACATGGGAGAGGCTGCCAATCAGGACTGTAGGGATGTCTTGCTGGATAATCTAACAATGAATTTTTAAGGAAAATTAGCTAGCCAAGACATCAAAAGGTCAAATCATATAGGAGTGATGTAGGTCAAAGTATTACCTCATGCACCACTCACCACGTTCTCATTTTAAACTATGAAACTCCCTTATGTCCCATGTAACAATATGGAAATGTTAACCAATTTCCTTTGTAGTCTAAAATTATTTTTAAGTAGAAATATTAATATATCTTGTTGAAGACAGAATGCACTCTACATGTAACCTAAAGACACCGTTTTAGTAATTTAGGGTGTTACATAAATTCACGAGTTTCCTAGGAACAACTGAATTTTATTGAAAAGGTAAATGTTAAGTAACTCTAGCCGGGCAGTGGTGGTGCACACCTTTAGTCCCAACACTTGGGAGGCAGAGGCAGGTGGATTTCTGAGTTCGAGGCCAGCCTGGTCTACAAAGTGAGTTCCAGGAAAGCCAGGGCTACATAGAGAAACCCTGTCTCGAAAATCCAAAAGATACAAAAATAAAAAGTAAAAAAATAACTCTAGGGGCTGGAGGGTAACTTAGGGCTTAAGAGCCCCTGCTGCTCTTGCATGGGACCTGAGTTTCATTTCTAGCACCTATATGGTAGCACACAATTGTTTCTCTTTAGTTTCAGGGGCTCTGACACCCTCTTCTGGCACCAGACACACAAATGGTGCATATACATTCATGCAGGCAAACACTCATGTACATAATAAAATAAAATAACTAAAAGTACATTAACTCTAGTAAATCATTGGTAGCTGTGTTTCTTTGGCCATTTATCTCACAGTGCCTTGTTTCCACAAATCTGTAAGAGTAGATATGCTGAAATAAAGACAATGGCATCTTCAATAAAAAAGCTCAAGTTCAAATGCTACCGAACATTGAAAGCTCTATTAATGTTTTATATACTTATTATTATTTTACTTAATTTATACTTAAATTATGCTTATTTACATTTTTTCCTTTAAAATGAATGGTTAAAGGCTGCTTATGGCATATGCAGTGGGAGCCACTATGATGAACAAGTGTGTGATGACGAGGTAAGAAAGATAAAAGCAGAGCAGAACCTGTGCTGTGGAGAGAGCCTGAACTGGAGATGTGAAGGCAATGAGAGGTATGAGAGAAGGGTAAGGTCGACATGTTGCTATTGTCCAGTAGTGTCTTTGGGGTGGTGCGCAGCTGCCTGGAGCTTACCCAGGCACAGATTCAGTCACCTGACTACTGGATCACCCTGGCTGGAGAAAGTGGAGGGTAGAAATCACCTGTTAGTTTGTGTTGCTCTCTGTTTTGAATTGCATTAGTATGCCTTTTATGATATTCTGATAGGTTTCCCTTTATATATGACTTACGCTTTTTCTCTTGCAGTCGTCATCATTTTTCTTTTGTATATTTAGTGTTTTAACTATGATGTGCCACGGAGTGGCTCCTTCCTGGTCTTGTCTAGCTAGAGTTCTGTGTGCTTCCTGTATATGTGGGGTATGTCTTTCCCTACCTTAGGGGAAGGTAAAGATTTGGTCTATGGCATTGACCTTACATTTTTATTCTTTAGTTACAGTGATAATTGGAAGATTTGGTCTTTTGATGGTGCTTCACATTTCCTAATGTTCCTTCCCTTTTATGCTTTAATTATTTTGGTTTTTTTATGTATTTATTTATTTATTATATATTTTGTCTTGATCCTCTACTGTATCTTCAAGTCCAGATATTCTACTTTCTACTTCATTCTACATGTAAGACTTTCCCTTGAGTTTTCTCACTCAGATATTTAGTTTTTCCAGTCCATCTCCATTTCTGTCTGTCTGTCTGTCTGTCTGTCTGTCTCCTTTCTCTTTATTTCTTCTTTCCTTCCTTCCTCCCTCCTTCCCTTCCTCCCTTCCTTCCTCCCTCCCTC
>NC_034599.1:84814278-84833435 GCF_900095145.1 Mus pahari
TTCTCTCTCTCTTTCTGTTTCTCTTTCTTTCTTTCTTTCTTTCTTTCTTTCTTTCTTTCTTTCTTTCTTTCTTTCTTTCTTTCTTTCTTTCTTTCAACCAGAACATTTATTTTATGACTGATTGAAATCCTCATGATGAACTGCATGCTGCAACAGCTGCCCTCTTGGGTATAAGTGTTTTTCCTTCACGATATCCATGTCTAAGTCTGCGATAGATGATCTTTAGGTGCTTCATCTTCGCAGTCCCGGTAGTGTTTCATCTCTTAGCCTTGGCCCTCCAGTTATACTTTCCTCTTACACTTGGTAGGGAGGCATATTTGCCACGGGTCAACTTCTGAATGTGGTAGGACTTGGTGCCACAGTGGTGGCACAGCGTGTACATCTTATTGTGGTTCTTCTCAAAGGATAACATTCCTTTTGTTACCATACTTCTACCAGCAAGGCCAAAGAGACCAGAAGAGATCCATCTTCATTTCAGTTGTGTGCACATTAATGTTTCTTTTTGTTGAATTACTTCTTCAAATCCTGAAGCATCTTCCTTATTTCCTAATTTTCTTGACCTCACTTAAGCACTTATTGTTATCCTCTTGGACTTCAGTGATGTGTTTGTATTTCACTTTCAATTTCTTGAATTCTTTGATAAAGTTTGATTGTCTTGGGCTCATACAGATCGACTTCACATCTGTAAAGCTAGTGTGTTTGATGTGACATTTGCTGTTTGGGTATTCATGTTGCCTTAATGTAATAATCTGGCTTTTTATAGATTGGGTCAGTGAAGCTGGAAGATGAGCTATTTAATTGAACCAGGTAAAGATGGCTTCCAATATGGATTGGAATTCCAATATGGGTATGAACATATGTGTATGGAGGTAGTCACAGAACAGTTATAAGATATGGAATGGAATACGAAAGGTAAGAAGTGACTTACCTGTCAAAGGTGGCTCACAAAGAGGAATTACAGGAACTGTAGGTCTGAAACTAGGCTTGTGGGTTTGCGGGTTTGCAAAACAGAACTTCTCTTTTTGAACTGCTTTCATTGTATTTTAAAGAATCTGGCAGAGTATATTTTCAAATTCATTCAGTGGTTTAATCTGAATTCTCTTCCGACCTTCTTTACCAGCCCATTCCTCACTCAACACAGAACTGTTTAATCCTCTCCTCTCAATTCATATATTATATATTTTCTTTTGCTGTTGAAATCTAGCTTCATTACTTTGCACTAGCAGATATGACATAGAAACCATTTCACTTCTTATATTTATTAAAATATATTTTAACGTCTACAATAACCTGAAAAAATATCTTTTAAAAAGCCTAACCAAAATAGTGAATGAAACAATGAACACTTTAAGACACAGAAAAACAAACAAACAAAAAGCCCTGCTCAATTGTTAGGATTAATTCTGTAAAAATAGCCATAAGAAATCTATAGATTCAATTCCAATCCCCATAAAATTCCAATGTAAATCTTTATAGATATTGAAAAGAATTATAATCCTAACTTTTATATAGGAGTAAAAAAGACCTAGGAAAACCACAGCAGGTCTAACCAATATAAGAACTGCTGATGGTTCATTAGCGCAAACTTCAAAATTTTCTACAGAATTACAGTAATAACAACAGCATGGTCCTGGCATAAAAATATTCATTGGTCAATGAAATAGATTTGAAGATCTACATATAAACACACATTCCTACAGATACCCTATTTTTGACAAATAGGTCAATAATACACATTCATGGAAAGACTCATCATCTTCAATACATAGTGCTCATCAAATTGAGTAGCTTCTTGTAGAAGAATAAACTCAGTCTTCATCTTTTACCCTTCATGAAACTCAACTACAAATTGATTGAGGACCTTATCACAAGACATGGCATGCAGATAGTTACTGATGGGAAAGTCAAAGATAGACTTGAACCTGTTAACATTAGAAAGCTCTTTCTGAAGAGGACTCCCAATAGTGCAGATTTATACTAACAATTAATAAATGGAACATCATGAAGTGAAAATGTTTCTGAATAGCCAAGGACACTATTATTTGAATGAAGACATCCTATAGAATGGGAAAAATACCCTTTTCAGCTGTACTTTTGACAGAGGACTAATATCTAGAATATTCAAAGAACAAAAACACCAAACATCAAGGAATAAAATGACTTTTTTTTTTTTAAAAGAGGGGGGGAATAAAACTAACCGAAACATCTCAAAAAGTGAAATATAAGTCGCTGAGAAACATTTTAAAAAATATTTCCATCAAGGAAATGGAAGTTGATTTCATATTACCCTAGTCAGAATAGATAATATTTTCAAAATAAAACAAAACAAAAACTGACAACAAAGGGAACATTTCTTGTGGGAGTAAACTGCTAGTGAGTGTGCAAATTTCTACTGTGGCAACCAGTATAGAGTAGTTCTCAACCTGTGGGTCATGACCACTTTGAAAAATTGAGAAACCCTTTCACGGGGGTCTCCTAGAACCATTAGAAAGCACAGATATTTACATTGTGATTCATAACAGTAGCAAAATTACAGTCCTGAAGTAGCAATACAAATAATTTCACAGTTGAGGGTCACCACAATATAAGGAACTATATTAAAGGGTCACAGCATTAAGAAGGTTAAGAACCACTGGGATAGAGGTTTATCAAAAGTTATAAATATCTACCATATGATACAACTTCCAGGCATATACCCAAATAATTTTATATCTCACTCTAGAGATACCTGCCTATCCACGTTCATTCCTACTATTGTTTACAATAGCTAGAAAATAGAAACAACTTAGATGTCTTACAACTGATGACTGGTTATGAAAATGCAATACATTTACATATGACATATTATTCAGCTATAAAGAAAAACAAAAATTATGAAAGTCACAGATAAATAGATGGAGCTGGAAACAATCAGAGTGAGCTAATGCAGACCCAGGAAGACAAAGGTGATATGTTTCTTTTTCTTGTGGATGTTAGCTTTGAATCTTGACTCTTCAGATATGTATCGTTCATTTAGAATAATACAGAGGTCATGGTATTAGTGAAGGACAAAAGTGGGGAGATTTTCAAGAGAGGGGTGATAGAATGCACTAGAATGTACTAGAATGGGTTAAAGAGAACAGAAATGATTAATTATGGTGGGGAATGGGAGGGTAGGGTGAGAAAAGGGAATACGAGGAGGGATCAGTCATACTAAAGACCTTTCAGAATCTCTCTCTCTCTCTCTCTCTCTCTCTCTCTCTCACACACACACACACACACACACACACACACACACACACACACACACACACACACACAGTTAAAATGGAGTTATCCTAATGGGATGACAATGCCTCTAATAGACAGCAGCAGAGGCTAACAAATAAAAGCATAGTTCTAGGAATGGGTTACATATTTTGGATCTTTTGGTGGGTTAGATTCTTAGATCCCCATATATTAAAGCTATTGCCAGTATTCTTGCTTACCCTCTGGAACATGAAAGTAAGAGAAGACATCACATGCTTGAGTTATAGACCTTGAAGGCATCAAGGTAATACTAACCTACACACTACTGGGTATCTTTCAGAATGCAGGCATCTACTATTCATACTACCAGAGGTGTAAAGTATCATCAGTCTTTGCTAGTTTTAAACCCTTTGAACTACAGTAGTGACTGGCCTGGGAAGACCTGCAACTCCTACACCAATGGCATGGACATCAATGGACGCCAACCAACTTTTCTTTAGAATTAGGTCCTCATTACAAGATAAAGCCCATATCTGGCACTAATATTATCAGGGGGCCTAAGGGAGAATATACAACTATTATTTTGCTGAAGGGACATAGTTTGACTCCTACTGATTTATTGCTTTTATTGATAGACTAATGCATTTTTCATCCCTCATCAGAGACATTTCTATTTGCAGGAAATGGCGATTAACACAGAGAAGCACAATTGGTCAAAATTCAGGGAATAAAACAGTAGGATGCTCAGTCTACAATAGGACATATATTCCACTTCCCTTATACCAAAGATTATGGAAGAGACAGAAGGAGTTAAGAGACAAAGGCACTTAGTTGATGATTACAAAACAAAGCAAATAAACCCGTGTCTTCTAGACACAACAGGATATCTGCACACACGAATTCATAGCAGTTGTGACAGCATGTGCACATTACGTGTTAGCTCAACATGGAGTGGTAAAGTGGTAAAGTCTCACTTAACAGTTGAGGAGCTGTTGACAAGTGGTAGCCACTTGGAGGAGAGGGTCAGTTTTCTTTAAAATGCAGCCTCTGTTAAAGTCAGCCTTGTACTGCTGGAAGGTCATACATTCAAGAACACATAAGAAAATCAAATTGGACTTGAAGGCTATAAAAGGAACAGAAATACAAAGTTGGGTGGGTAGGAAAAGGGTTAGATGTTTGAAGGACTCTAGGGAGTGGACCGAATACATCAAAACACATTGTACAGTACATGAACTGCTGAGATGTATTCTGCAGTGTTTAGATAAAGTAGTTTGTAGATGTCTATTAAAGCCATTTGATATATAACATCATTAGAATCTGAATCTAATGTTTCCTTATTGTGTTTTGTGTGTGTGTGTGTGAAATAACACACTATTATGTATTTTATCTTCACACACAGAATTTGTATTATAAAACTTATATACACGTTTAGAATTGTAATAGTCTCTTGGTGAATTGTTCATTTAATATGCAGTGGTGATCTCTTCTCACTAATTTTGGTTCAAGATTTATTTTGCCAGAAATTAGAATTGCTATGCCTACTTGCTGTCAATTTCCATTAACTTGGATTAACTTTTCTCAGCCTTTTACCCTAAGGCTGTGTTTGTATTTACAAATGAGATGGTTTTACTTTCTCATATGCTACAAATAGATATGTCCTTGGGGTTGTGTTGAGTTTTGTTTTTAATCTAATATGCTAGTCTGTGTCTTTTTACTGGGGGATTGAGACAGAATTCAGGGTTATTATTGGAATGTCTATATTAATTCTTGTTATTTCGTTGTTTTTGTCAGGTTTGCTATTTGCCTAATCTTCATATGCTTGTTTACTATGTTAGTGAAGTGTATTTCCTGGCCTCATGGATGTATTTATCCTTCTCTCCAGTTCATAAGATTTCTTCAAGTACCTTCTGAAGTACTGGTGTAGTGGTTATGAATCCCTTTGGTTTGCACTTAGCATGAAAAGTTTTTTCTTGTCCTTCAATTATTAAGGACAGCTTTATTTGGAAGATTTTTTCCAAATACAAGAAATTCTTTTCCCAAACACAAGCTTATCTTTTTTTTTATGACAATCTTATTTTTAACCGATTATTATTCTTTATTATAAATTTGGAGATTTTTAAGGGCAGATTATTCTTTTGATTCGGGAATTTAGAAAAATGAAGTATTTCTGAAGAAAATGGCATATTTTTATTAGTAGTGCTGATTGAAGATTTATCACGTCGTAGTCCATTTATGCTGTTTGTATTTCTATATCTGAATATTTTGCAAGCTGTTAACACAGAGAGTTCATGTTCATGCATGTTCATGATCAGGTGAAAACAAGGTATATTCTCAACTAAAATGCTCTGAATATACAGACTCTAGTGCATGGGTTTCTATACCTTCTGTGTCCTTGTTAACATTCATCTTCTTGTTCTGTCTAAATCTGAGATAAATGAGCTCAGCTTGCCTGGATTTAGGATCTATTTATTCTTTCATCTCATAGTCTCTGCTCTATAAAAGTTGCTACTGGTATTTGGTGAATAGGTACTAATATCTTCACTGTGAATTGTAGTCTTTCTCACCATAGAGTGTCCTATTTTATATTGTTTAATTCTGGCCTGAATTTAACCTTGTTTGAGATCAAAATCCTGGCCCCTGATTTCTTCTTACTTGCCCTTGCTTAGTATATTTTTGTTCATTCTTTCATCTTTTACCCTTTTCAGTTCACTTTAGATATGCCTTTTGCATAGATCATAATGTTAAATTTTGCTTTCTTAACCATCTGGATGTCTCTTTACTATGTCAGCTAAGTTTGCTAATATATATTCACAGAATTAGTGCATTTGGTCTTGATCTTATAATAAGAACACATTTCATGATATTATTCCCAATCGTTGATCTTTGCTCCCCTCTTTTGCCCTTGTATTTCTCTTATTACTTGGGAAGATGATCTCTTTATGATGGTTATTTTTATACTAATAACTTTTTTACAATACTTTAACTTTGCTTTAGTAGTTTTCTCTGATTATGAGGGTAAATAAATAGCCTACTTTGCTTATTCGTAATAAGTATAATTTTAGTGTTGATATTTGTAAATTAAAATGTATTTGATCTTCAAGCTATTCATTAATCTATTTAAATATCTTTCATTTCCAACACCAGTGATTCAGTTAGCAAGTATATGTTGTTCCCATTTTCTCTAAGCTTTTCCCTGTTTTCACATTTTGTTGTGTTAATTGTGCGACATCAGAGTCTATAATGTGAGAACTGAGTTTGGCCATCCTTGCCACCATCATTCAGGCATTAGATACACATAAATACATAACTACTCCAGAAATCACAGTTTGACGAAATTCTCTCTGAGATAATTTTGAGGAAACGTTCATGGACATGATTTTTTTCATAAGTTTGATCTTCGTAGCATTTATAACAAAAGGCTTTCACTAAGTATAAAAACCTTGATTTTTTTCCAGGACTTCAGCAATGTTGCTTTTGCTGTTTTACAGTTTAAAAATTTGTTGAGAATTTTGAGAAGATTTTTTAAAAAAAATCTCATTTTCTTAGTTAATTTATGTATGTGTACACTGATGAGAGAAGTAGCAGTGGGGGTATAATTCTGATTTCCAAAACCAAATATTCCTATTTCATGTCTGAATATATTCTGATTTCATGACAAATGGAGTCATCTTTAAATGAAATAAATTCTATTTGCTTCTTCTCAAATTGTAGTTTTAAATAATATTTTGTTTTATTGTTCAATTTCACTAACAACTATTAAATGCATAATTCATTACCTTCACTAGTTTTCTTGACAATTTTAATATTCTCCTAGAATATTGTTTAAGTGAGGTTAGCTTCTCTTTTGTTTTGTTTATTAGCTATTTGATCTACTCTGATGGCACTTCACTGTCAGTGTCACTCATTTAAGTTGTGTTCTTGAATTTTTTTCAATTCAGTTTTGGCATTTGTTCAGTGTCAGGATAAGCATGCTTAAGATTTTATTAGACATGTATTCTAAGCTGACATAGAAATAAGGAATAGAAAGTAATGCTTTCAATTTCTATGTTTTCAACTGAGGAAAACCAAAACAAATAAATAAAAAACCCAGGTAAATAACTTCCTTCTCATTAGCCTGCCTGTCAGGTGCGTCTCCTCTCTGGAGGTATGCTCTTATGCCCAGGTATTCTATAATGCCAATCACATATTCTAAGGTTTCTATTGCTGTAATAAAACACTATTAACAAACCAACTTAGGGGAGAAAGGGTCAAATTCAAAGTCACACTCTATTACTAAGGGATGTCAGGGAAGGAACTTAAAGCAGGACTTAGAGGCAGAAAGTAAAGCAGAGACTATGGAGAGATATTTCTTATTAGCTTGCTCCCCATGGCTTGCTCAGCTTACTTTGTCTGTTTGAGACAAGGTATCTCTACGTCACCATTTAGTGCTACCTGACTTCTCTATGTAGATCAGGTTGAGTTCAGTTCCAATTCCAAGAGATCCATTTGCCTCTTTTCTTGTATTAAAGACCTCTGTTACTATGCCCAGCCAACTCGCTTTCTTATCCCAGTCAGGACCTCTTGACAAGGGGCGGGACTGTCCTCATTGAACTGGGCATATCATATCAATCTTGTGATTGCTGTTTTCCTTTTTATAAAACTAATTTAGCTGGAAAGTGTGTTGAAGCTTAAATCACCAGTTATTTGCCAGTCTTTAAAACAAGTAATTAAATTACAAGGTGCAATTGTATAAGGGCAAGTTAGCATCTTTACAAGGGTCAGGGGTTGTGATTATCCCAGATATGGAGAAAAACAGAAAATTAAATAAATAAGAGTCAAAAAGGAATAAATATCAAAACTGGTGAGATAGGAACACTGTCTTGTTTAGAACTAAGTTTCAAAATTAACACATTGCCAGTGAATCTGCTGCAGTATATACTTCGGTTAAAACTTTAAAAATTATATCCCAAATACTTCGTCCCTCCTTAGAATGGGGAACGAAATACACATGGAAGGAGTTACAGAGACAAAGGTTGGAGCTGACACAAAAAGATAGACCATCCAGAGACTGCCCCACCTGGGGATCCATCCCATAATCAGCCACCAAATGCAGATACTATTGCATATACCAGCAAGATTTTGCTGAAGGGACCCTGATATAGCTGTCTCTTTTGAGGTTATGCCAGTGCCTGGCAAATACAGAAGTGGATGCTCACAGTCATCTATTGGATGGAACACGGGGTCCCCAATGGAGGAGCTAGAGAAAGTACCCAAGGAGCTGAAGGGGTCGGCAACCCTATAGGTGGAACAACAATATGAACTAACCAGTATCCCCAGAGCTCATGTTTCTAGCTGCATATGTAGCAGAAGATGGCCTAATTGGCCATCATTGGGAAGAGAGGCCCCTTGGTCTTGCAAACTTTATATGCCCCAGTACAGGGGAACGCCAGGGCCAAGAAGTGGAAGTGGAGGGGGTAGGAGGGAGCAGGGCAGGGGGAGGTTATAGGGGACTTTTGGGATAGCATTTGAAATGTAAATGAAGAAAATATCTGATAAAAAGTTGGAAAAAATTATATCCTAGAAGGTAACTGTGAATCAGGGTAGCATGGTGCCCACAATTTCAGCATCACTTTAGTCAGCAGAGATTAATTTTCCAGACCAGTGGTTGGAACACACAAGTTACCTTCATGGGTAAAGATTATTCTCATCCTAACCTTTGTAACATAGTAAAGGAATATTGCTTCCATTGTATATGACATTAATTTTCCTCCTTTAAGGATGAGAAATAACTGAGAGGAAACACATAAAGAAAGGGACACTTATTCTGACTCCTATGTACCAGAACTTTATATTTGAAGGGAAATTTCTATGTTTCCATCAATACCCAGTTGTAGTAGTATAGTTCTTCTCTAGGAAATACATGGAACATATCACATGGCAGTGGGGACAAACATGGAACAGTTTGAGCGTAGCTACCCATTTTGATGTACAGTACCCGAGATAAGTAAGCAAGGCTACAGTGGGAGACAACAGTAGACATAGGACTTAGCAACAAGGGACTTAAGGAATACTGTTCCTAAAATAAGCAAGCTAATGCAATCAAGCAACAAGTGAATGCACAGAAAGAAACTGTATATAGTATATAATTTTTAGATCCCTACCAAGGAGGGCAATGATACGTTGTATCAATGAAGATGTCAGAAATCTTACATCTTTAGCATTCCAAAATTTGAATGACATAAAATATCATCTGGGGCTCATTTTTATCTCTTCTTGTCTCTTAGGTAATCGGTTTTATAAGCTGACGATAGGACAGATGTCTATCAAAGTACTTGGATGGATAGAGAAATGTACCCAGCATGTACATGTGCTGCTGATTTGGGAGCATTTGGAGGAAATTGGTGGGAGAAATGTCAGAATCTATACCCAACATGCCCGACAATCTATACCCAATAAATCTCACCAACATGAACTACCTAATTAAGACCTGAACAAGAATGATATCAATGACATACTAATATGTAACAGGGAAATCTCATAAAGCCTGAACTCTAAACAAAGAACAAGCAGCAAAGTGATGCTGAAATCAGGAGAAATAGTCCTTCCCAGGGAAGAACACACCAATGGGCTATCCAATGCTACTTGGGCAGCCATGGAAACATATATACAAGTAACATTATTCAGACTTAGCAAGTGTGTGTGTGTGTGTGTGTGAGTGTGTGTGTGTATTTGAAAGAGAGCAGGAGTGGGGGTTAATGGGAGGGTTGAGAAAGAGAAATTATATAATCATATTACAATCTCAAAGGCAGAGTTAACTTCCATGGAAGAAATTTTCAGAGTATAGGTAAAACAGAGAGAGAAACTCCTGATAGCCTTCAATAACTTGATAGTAAGACCATATTGATGAAGATATGATATACTTGAGTCATAGAATGAGGAGATATCAAGCTCATACAGATCTAGAAGCTTCATCTCTACTGGTAGCTTCCATAATCTTGGAAATGCTATGCATGCTGCCAGAACAAACAAGTAGTCACAAATCTTACCCAACAGTGAATCTTGAGAGCTACAGTACCAACCACTCTGAGAATACATGTCCACTAGCATAATAGTGACACGAATGTTATAAGAATAACCAAACATTTGCTGATTGGATTTGAAGACCAAGCCACAAGATCAAACCCATGTCTGGCACTATTATTAGAGCTAAGGACTTGTGACTAGATAGTCCATAAGTCCTAGAGGAGAGTCAAGCATTTCTTATCTGATCAATCTTATTTCCGTTTTCAAGTATTGTTTTTTACTACTTTGCAAAAAGTAAATCTATAGCATTTACATGGTAAGAGGTGGAAATGGGAGTTACTAAGAATTTCTGCAGCCCTAAGGTGGATATTTCGTAAGATCTGATTTCCCTAGCTCTAATACTGATTTTCCTTGTGCCCATCATCATTTTGGAATCCATGGGGAGTCTGTTAAAGATTGTCTAACATTTTCAGATCTCCTCAAAAATATCTATTCAGTAGAAGCATCTTGGTCCCTTAAGAATGTTCACTCTTAGTGTTCTTTCATACTTGGCTTTGAAATATTGTTTGAGTATAAAACTTCACCTACCATGCATGTACTGCTTGGTTTAGGTCATTCTAGTGATCTAGCCTTGCCCATCTCTCTCCTGAAGTTCTTTCACAGTAATACCTTATGAAGTTATAAGTATTATTATTTTAAAGAGTTTAATACATATCTGTAGAGCATTAATCAACTAAAGATTCAAATAATGAAACTGATGTTATATATTTTCATCACAGTAATATATTAGCTATTATGACACATTGTAGTATTTCTGTCCTTCAAATTACCAAGTAGACAAACAGTTCTTCATGTTCAAGGACAACTTCATTCATAAGAGCTTTATTCAAGCATCTTGAATTTTTAACAAGATAATTACATCAATGGATTTACTTTCCCAGAACTGTTATATATTGGTATCTAATCAGATAAGTTAAAATAATCTCTGCCTTAAGGTTGGATGGACTAGTAGGAACAATGTTCTGATATTTGTTTAAACTCCTGGAAACCTTGGCCTATTAGATATCATCATGTTTGTGTTATTTTTCCTAATACTGATTATTCCGATTTCTCCTCACTATCATCAAATTCTGTTCATTAATTATCATTTCATTTTGATATTAAACTTAAGCAGCAGACATGCTATCTGACATTTTTCCTACATCGAAGCTTACTTGCTAATGTCACCTAAATGGAGATTGAAATTATCAGCAAAAGAAAAGCAGGTGAAAAACAGACCAGATGTTGATAATTATATAAGAAGCACTAATTAACACTATCTAATTGAAGCAAGTTTGTCTTTGTTAATGTCACTTGTAAACTATCACACTCCAACCTGAAGAAATAACCTGTTCTTGGAGGTGTTTGTGTTTGTCATGAAAAGCCATTGACGGTTCTGAACATTTCTGAGCAGAATTTCCCATAGAAAAGACAAAAGGTACTGTACTTTCATTTCCAGTCAGACTTTTCACTCTTACTTATATTGTTCCTTTTTCAATTATTTAAATGCGTCAGAGTGTTATCTAAACAACAAATAAATAAGCAGAAGAGCTTCCACTAATTCATGTTACCTTAAAAGTCCAAATAATTTTACATTTTTATTATATAATATTAATGATTCAAGTAAGGTGCATGAATCTGTCTGCTTTTAGTACAGAATACACTGAGTCTTATCATTCAGCCATAAATATTCCAGCTTTAAAAGGCAATCAGCAATGCTTAAATATGTAGAGAAAAAAAATGTCTGTTTTCTTTCTCTGCTCTTAAAAGCCTGACAAAATGAATAAAAGAACTAAAAATAGAATATGTTCCATTATTCCATCTTTTAAAAGTGGAACATGATGGTTCTCTCTCTCTCTCTCTCTCTCTCTCTCACACACACACACACACACACACACACACACACACAAAGCAAACCTATTAGATGATATAGAATTTTAATAAGTTGTTTTTTAAATGTTCTAGCTGATAGTGAGATGATTATGGATGGCTATACTGAAAATAAAATATAATACCAAAATATAACATTGTACAAACAACTCCTACAAAGCAGATTCTTCAGAAAAAAAACTCAGCATGTCATTTTACTCCTCCCCCAAGTAAGGTCATAAAAAATTCTAACCAATTTGATATATATATATATATATATATATATATATATATATATATACATACATAAAACAGTAAAATGTACACTTTAAGTTTTCTATATTGTGAGTCACAGCAATTAATTTAGAAATTCTAGCAAACGTGAATACTAAAGTTTTTTTTTTTTTAATTTTAACTTGTGGAGTAACAAGAAGATCATAAAGCCTATAAAAATTACACATTTCATATTTATTCTACCATAAGATAAGCCTTCTGAAGCCATATTTAAAAGATCAATGAGCTTTGCAGTTCTTGCTACAGAAGAGCAGCTTGCACTCTGCCTTGGACTGGTGAGTTTATGGTAGCCACCTTTTCCTCACCATCTCTTCACTCACCACACTTGTGCTGCATCATGGCCAGTTGGGCTCCTCTGACCATCATTTAGCCCATTCTATTTCTATTCTCTTGGAACTAGCTTTACATGGGCATTACTCACCAGTGGTCTCCACCCTAGCTATAGTTACACTCCTCTTACACTAGTTCAACCTAAGTTAGTCTAGATTTCCAAATCACACACCCAACCAACGAAAGAAGTCCACATGTCCAGGTCACATGTCAACAAATACAAATGGTATAAAAAGCCAAGGCAATGTGTCTATCCTCAAAGCTTCTAGTCTTACAGAAAGACTTCTCAAAGAACCCAAGGAAACAGAATTTGAAAAAGCAGTAATAAACTTTTTCAAAGAACAAAAGAACTCAATGAACTTAAAACAGGATAATAATTGTCCTAGTGATGTCAAAACAAACACAAATATATGGCTGTCTGAAATGACAAAGATAATTCAGGATTTGAAGTCTGAGATTAATGAAAAGATAGAAGTATTCAAAAGAATTCAAGAAAATACAAAAACTCACTAATCTGAACATTTGGAAATTTAGAACTTGGAAGAGAACCTATAAACATCTCTTGACCAAATCAACACAATCTTTTACTAAAGTGTAAATATTTATCCTTGCGCTCCATTAAGTATAGCTCTCACCCTTCATCAAAGAGCTACAATAGATCACATAGCTTGCATAAAAACACAGTTTAGCTAACCAATTAAACGGAAATGAAGATAAATATGTAAGTTCAGGCAGATAAAAATGTCCTGATTGCTGTCAAAGAGGCCAAAAATACACAATGAAAAAATGACAGCAACGTCAAGAAATTGTGCTGGTCAAACTGAATAGCTACATGTAGAAGGATGAAACTGCATCTATATTGCTTACTCTGCACAAAACTCAACTACAGATGGATCGAAAACCTCGACATGAAGTCTGATACCCTGAATCTGGTAGAGGACACAATACAGAATATTTTTGAACTCAGTGATGTGGGGAAAGACCTTGTAAGCAAGATCTAGACAGGCATTACCACCGGCATTGAATTAAAAGGACTTTGTTGAACTTAAATGTTTCAGTAAAGTAAAGAACATTATTAGAGTGAAGATATATCCTAGAGTAGGAATATATGAGATATGTAAAAGTATAATAGCTAGAATATACCTACCCACACTCCCACAAATCAAAAATCAAACCAATGGAACTAAACTCAGTTTTCAAAAGATGAACACAAACAGCAAGACATAGTTTTAAAACTACTTTGATGTTCCATCTTATCCAAGTCATAATGCCCGAGATTAGGAGAAGCAAATGATAGCAGTCTGGAGAGAATCTTAGAAATTAGCAACAGTTTTTTGCTGATGTGACAGCATACTGGTTCAGACACAAAGGAAACAAATGATAGAGTTTCCTCAAAAATGCTAAAATTAGATCTACCCCAACATTTATCTATACTGCTCTTGGGTACACTTCCAAGGGAGAGTTAGCTCACTACAGAGAGACTTTCCCTCTTCTGCTCACTTATATGTTATTCAAAATAATGGAAACAACCTACATATTCATAACTGAGGAATAGATAATGAAAATGGAGTACACTTATTCAATGGATTATTATTCAGCTCTTAAATTATGAGCTGGGCAGTGGTGGCGCACACCTTTAATTCCAGCACTTGGGAGGCAGAGGAAGGTGGATTTCTGAGTTCGAGGCCAGCCTGGTCTACAGAGTGAGTTCCAGGACAGCCAGGGCTATACAGAGAAACCCTGTCTCAAAACAAACAAACAAACAAAAAACAACAACAACCCCCCCAAAACAAAACAAAAAAACAAACAAATTATGAAATTTTTAGATAAAGGGATAGAACTGGAAATAATTGTCCTGAATGAGATAACCCAGGTTCAGAAAGATAAGTGTGGTACGTTTTCTCTAATATGTAGATGTTAGCTTTTGAAGCTTCAGGGATGAGTGGATCATTTGGAGTGCTCATGGGGGTTAAGCAAACTGTAAAAGGTAAGAGGTGATTTTTCAAGGAAGTTGAAATAAGATATAATATTATAAATACATGAAATGAAATGGAGAGTAAGGATTAAACAGAGTGAGGGATGTTAGATTAAGGTAGAGAAGAAAATGAGGAGAGTGATGACAAACAATAAAAGCCATATGGGAACCTATTCAAATATGTACATATCCATACTTTAAAATGTAAATTGAGTTACTCTATAACGGGGTAAAATATCTCAAGTAGATATAATACAATACGAAATAAATTCCTGATTGGTATACCTGCTTTTTAGTTTGTGGGCAATGGAATTTCATAGACTTCCCCCTAATCACATTCCAACACTAGTGTTCTGGATTGCTTTCTAGAATTTGTTAGCAAGACTCTAGTGCTTGAGATACCATATACTTGAATCATAGGACATGGAGAGATCTAGCTGGTCTTCAACTGGAAGTTTAACCTCTACCAGCTAGTTTCATAGTGATGAAAGATATGGATCTTACCCAAAAAAGAAAAGTTATCAACTTTACCAAGTTGTGAGCCCCATAAGCTGTTAATTAACCTGCCTTGGAAGATGTATCTGCTGGCACAGTAGTGGCATGGAATGTTATGAGAGTTAACCACATTTATTTATTTATTTTTTTTAAAAAGTGAGATTGAATCTATACTTGACACTCAAAAGAGAATAATGTCCCGAGGCTAGAAAGGTCATTGGCCCGAGGAAAACACCCACTGTAACCTGTGTAGCTTAGGGATTGACCTAACTGGGTAATAAAACAAGGAAACAACAGACAAACATATAGAAGTTGGAATTTGGTGGGTCATATGCTGTGATGGAGATGTAGCTGGAGAGGTTCAGAGACTCAGTTCATTTATTATGTCCAGTATGAATGAAGAGGAAGCAGTTAGCTAATCTCAGTAGGAAGTTTCTTTAGGGGAGCAGTCTCAGGTTGTAGTCACCCTATTGTGGAAGATGGAGCTGGGAGTTTCTGTATTTAATGTTAATATCCAAGACCAGGAAGTTGCAGTTAATATTTCTTGCACATACCTGTTTTAAAGGCCAATTATCCTCCATCATCTCTATTTAGACCGAGAGAAAGCCTGGCCATTTCTCTGGTCTAAGGCATTGGGATCCTTGCCATGGCCCTGATCATATCAGCAAAACATATTCACTCAGAATTTCATCTGCTCCCCATAAAGCCTACTACTATTATTTTGTAAATGAGCATAGCATTAAAACAACTTCTCATGACTTATTGCTGTTTCCATAGATCAGTGCATCTTTCAATCCTTATCAGAAAAACAGTAGATGGTAATGAACACAGAGATCTATAACTCATCAGCAATATGTAGAGAGTAAGAGAATTCAGAGAGTATGGTAGTTTGAATTTAAATGAACCTCATAGGCTCCTATGTTTTAATACTTGGTCCCCAGTTGGTAAAACTGTCTGGGAGGGATTAAGAGCCATGGCCTCCCTCCCTCGGGGGGGGGGAAGGGTCACTTGATCTTTCAAAAGGCAGCATCAATCTCAGTTCTCTCTGTCTCTCTCTGTCTCTGTCTCTCTCTTTTTCTTTCTCCCCCACTCCCTCTGCATGGTGGTTGTATCTCAAGATATAAGGTCTCATCTACTTCTCCGGTCTCATGCCTGCCTGCTGCCATGCTATATTTGCTATATTTGGTTACAGACTCACCTTCTGAAACTATTAGCCCAAAATAAACTTCATTCCATAAGTTGCCTTGGTCATAGTATCTAGTCACAATTGAGAAGCAACTAAGACAGGGGGCTAAGCCCTTGAATGGGCATTTATTTCATACCTCTTTCCTCAAGACTAACTTATCTATGCTTAAAGAGGATAGAAAATCTGTAAGAACCAGAGGTGATAGATGACTTGAAGAAAAACCATTGTTTTCAAGATGCAATAAACAATGCACATATGAACTCACAGTGTTTGTGATAGCATGCACAAAGCTATTTTAAGACAGAGAAGAAAAAAAAAGATCATGGAAGACAGGAAATGGGCATAAAATCCCACCCCTAACTGAGGAGATATAGTCATTTGATTACTGCTAGGNAGAAGGAAAGTCAGTTGGTTTTTGTTGTTGCTTGTTTTCTTTTTATGGTTTGTTGTTTGTTTTGTTTTGCTTTTTACTGCTGTGGCACCAGGTATGTAGACCACACTCCAAGTAAGGATCCAGGACCAGGAGTAGTTGGCAAGCATAGACTGAACTCGGTGAAGAGACAGGGTTTGGGGCAAAGAGAAGAGGAGAAGAAAGGGTAAGGAGAAGACAGGAGAGGAAAGGAGAGGAAAAGAGGAAAGGAGAGGGGAGGAGTAGACAGGGAAGGGGAAGAGAGTGGAGGAGAGGACAGGAGAGGGGAGGAGTAGAGAGGAGAGGACTGGGAAAGGATATGGAGAGCATAGTTGAAGAAAGGAGTGGGGAGGACTGGAGAGGGAAGGGTAGTGCAAAGGAGTAGGGGCTGGGAGGGAAGAGGAAAGGAATAGGGATGGGGAAAGAAGGGGAAGGGGAGAGGAATGAAGAAGGGAGAGGAAAGGGGTGGGGAGGAGAGAGGAGGTAGGAAGGGAGAAGAGAAGGTATGGTGAGTACAAGAGAGGAGAGGGGAGGGGAGGGAAGTGGAGAGAAGAGAGGAAGGGAGGGAGGAAGAATATAAAGTTGGTTGAATACAGAGGAGTTAGGAGAGTGGGGTAAATATGAACAAATTCTCAAAGAATTAATAAAAACATTAAAAATATTTATCATTTATGTCTTATATTAAAATCTCAATTAATCTTGGAATAAAATAATTGTATAAAACCAAAAATTTAAAATTTAAAGCTGAACAGCTTTTCAATGAAAAGATTAGACTATTTGTTTGCATAAACAATTATAATAGACAATAAAAGCATAGAAATTATAGTGTTAAATAAGATAATGTAGAAAAAGAATTTAAATATCAAAACATACTTTCAGCTATTTAAGGACATAATGTCTGGCTATGAAATTGGGTAGAAGGAAAAAATAACATTTTACTGTCAGTGTGAATATAAAGATTTTATGCTCTTGTCATTTTACATGTTAAAGCAGTGATTTTACTTGAGTATACTAACATTGGTAGCTATTCTAAGCAAGTAGTTAGATGAATGTAGGAAATATATGTGTGAGGTACTTTTGAATATACTCACACACACATATATATGTGTATATATATATATATATATATATATATATATATATACAGACACACATAGACACACATATATACACACACATGTATATATACATATATATGTTTATATATACACACACATATATATCCCTCTCCCTCTATTCCCCTCTCTCCCCTCTCTCTCTTGTTGTGTGTGTGTGTGTGTGTGTGTGTGTGTGTGCATGTTGCATATGAAAGAAGAAAAGTGCTATGGGAAGAAACGAAGAAATATTAAAGCAGATAGGAAGAGAAGAAAGGAGAAAGTAATGAAATATATGTGATATGGAAAAAAGAAGAAATTATATGCAAGGAGAAGACCATCAAGAGAGGGAAGGGAAAATGTGGGGGAAGGATCAAAACAAAGTATAATTAATAATAATTATCAGAATGCAAGATGGAACATTTTTTCCATCTAAAAGTAAAATAATAATAATAATAATAATAATAATCAGGTAAGCAAAGAAGTGATATTAAAGTGTGTATGCCTTTGATATCTTTAGTAAATTTGCACATGGTGTTAATCTCCCCTTATGTTTTTTCCCAGTTCATCATGAATATTATTATGTACTTGTTCGTGTTTTATATCCACATCATTATTGATCATAATTGTGTTAATTTCTTGCATATTGTTTTTAAGTTTTAAGACTTCATCAGGCTAAACAAAAAACTCTCAGCAGTAAAGTTTGCCTCTATATCCAGCTCTAGCATCTAGTGCAGTTAAAAAGGTCAAAGAGGCTCTAATTCCTCACTGCTGTTTGTAAATGGCTCTGAGACAGCTATAAACAATTGGAATAGACAGAAAACAACCACCTTTAAACATTTAGCTTTTCCAAAGTACATCTGGATTTTTGAAACCATACTCATAAGGATCAAGCTCAACTTAGCTGATCTTGTCTAGGACAGCCTTCTGATTCAATAGAAGTTTAGTTCAATTTCTTGTCAGCAGCTAGAGGGGATTCAATTATTGACTGATAAAACGTCCATTTTTCTTCGTGCCAATGCTTCTCTGAACTACTTTTCTGAATTTATATATATTTATCTAATATTTGAACAGGACACCAGTTCAATTTGTGGTATTTCCTAAATTAAACACAATAGAAGAAACAAGTGCTGCTGCTGTTGAAATGCAAACAGATAGGGAAAGATTTCTAGGTCCCCCTCTTTCTCCTCCGAAGTTCTCTTTCCCCCTCCCCTCCCCTCCCCTCCCCTCCCCTCC
>NC_034599.1:84833660-84841882 GCF_900095145.1 Mus pahari
TTCCTTCCTTCCTTCCTTCCTTCCTTCCTTCCTTCCTTCTTTCTTTCTTTCTTTCTTTCTTTCTTTCTTTCTTTCTTTCTTTCTTTCTTTTTGCTTTTGTTCTAGTTTTTTGTTTTGCTTTACATTGTTTCATTGTTTCATTGTTTTGTTCTGTTTTGTTTTGAGGCAGATTCTGTTGTATCCCAAGTTGGCCCCAAATTCACTCTATAGTTGAAGACGGCATTAAACTTCTGGTCATCCTCTCTCCATTTCCTGAATGGTGGGATTAAAGATTTGTGCCACCATAAAGGTCTTATGGTTTATGGGATACTGGGAATGGATCTGAGGGCATGCACTCTACCAGTTGACTTCAGTCTTAACCCCTAACCACTTAGATTTTTGTTTTTAACAAAATCCTAAGGTCAATAAATCTCACTCTTGAGAGTATGTACACATTATTTCTGTGTTTTCCCTATTGTTTTGTTTTCTATTTAGATTCTACCAGTGGTCTCCATTTGGCCTCTGTCTTCTGTCCTTCCTGTAAACCTTCACTATAATAATCTCAATGGCTCTTTCACCTGTTTGGCAACAGTTAGAAGCACTCAGTTACATGACACCTCCTCTGTAATGAGGCTTTTTCTCTTAATCTTTAGCTTTTCCATCTGCTACCCAGCTTGATATTCATACAGCTCTGCTCATGAAAAAAAAAAGAAGTCTTTTTTTTCTGTTTGTTTGGTTTGGTTTGGTTTTTTGTTTGTTTGTTTTTGTTTTGTTAACTCCCTCTGATAACCAAGGTCCTTCTGCTACAAATTGCTGGGCAATGCTCTACTGACTATTCTGAAGCTGCTTAATGAGGCGACATATCGGAATAACCAAGGACCTTGGAGAAGGCTTATACACAGACCTTACTCAGACAGTTATATGACTTAAGTACATTCTGGGTTGTTTGTTTCTAATGTTCACAGGAACGAAACAGACAAAAGGTATTGCTTTACATCCCATGTTTAGAAAGTTTTATGGTTGTTGTTTAGAATTCTTTGGATTTTGAGCTAATAAAATACCATTTGGATTGTTCTTCTGTTTAAAGAAAAGCCTCAAAGGTAACTATGCTCCATTTGAATTTGTAGCCCTATTTGAATTTGCAATTACTTGGGTGTAGAAAGCAGCACCTCAATTGAGCAACAGCAGAATCAACTAGGTTCGTGACCTCTTCATTTTCCCCTGAAGGTATGCTTTGCACTTTCTTCCCTGAGTAGGTAAGTGGGAGAAGGAAAAGGAGCAGGGAGAAGGAAGGAAGGAGGGAGGGAAGGAAGGAAGAAAGGAAGGAAGGAAGGAAGGAAGGAAGGAAAGAAGGAAGGAAGGAAGGAAGTCTATAACACCCTTTCCCTAATTCCCCAAACGTACATTTGTTACTTTCTCATTGTTGTGAGTACAACCCCTGAATGAAACAACTTAATGGAAGAAGGAATCATTTTACCCATATTTTGGAGGCTTCTAGTTCTTTATCATCTCTGTCCTGAAAACCTTTTAAACAATTTTGTCTTTAGTATCATTAGATGGTAGTTTAAATTTAAAGTTTAAAATATATTCTCAATACTCAAGTCAAAATCTCCAGCCTCTAGACTTCACAAGGTCCTAGGTTCAATCTCTAAAATACACACACACACACACACACACACACACACACACACACACACACACACGCGCGCGCGCACACACACACACATGCACATACTCACATGCACATGAATATTAACATGCACACATGCTTGCACAAGGCACATGCACATACACAAATACACAAACACATATACACTCACATACACACATGAGAAGTATACCCACAAAGGAAACAGGTACTGGAAAGGAAGGGACTGAACCAGGTCCAACATGAAGGGATGTTATTTTGGATAAAGAAAATCTTGTAAGAGACATAGATTGTGAAAGAAATACTGCATAGAAGTAACCACAAATGCTTGTGAGTACCTCTCAAACAGATACATTCATAGTTGTGGACAAAGAAACATTGCTAAGTGCTTTCAATTCATTTAGTGTTTCACCAGACAACTGCATTCTTGTGTTATGAGCACATGTTGCTCTCTGGATAAAATATCTACCACATATACTTGATCCAAATGAAGAAAAAAAATCATTAGGTTCTCAAATGCTTTGCAACAAGGCTTTCATTTTCTGAAAAGCAAAAATATTCATGTTTTATATTTGTGAGGGATAAAAATAAATATTGTAGTAGATATAAACTCTTTGTATTCTCAGATTATATTATATAGATGATATATTTTATTTACAATATCATTAATATTTTTAACTCTATTTATCCATATCCTGAATGGCTATGAGAGAAGTTCTCAGTGCCAGGGAGATAGAGAAGTCATTAAAATCTCTTTCTGTGCAAGCATGATAGCCTAGGTTTGATCCCTGGATGGATCAAACAAACAAACAAACAAACAAAACAAAAAACCCCACAAAAACCAAAGAAGTGATAAGTGGTGGACTTGTATGCTTCTTGACCCTCAAGTCCCCCAAATACTTTCCTATAAATTGTATTGGCCATGGTATTTTATCACAACAGTAAAAAAAAAAAGGAACCAATTAATGTTCTTACTTCTTACATTATTACAATGCTGGGCAGATACTGAAAATGCCCAGGGTTACATTAAAAGTAGTTTATAAAGTAACCTTTGTAGTTTGTGGCTATTTTTACTGATTTAAACACCAACCCTGTATTATTAACTTCCTCAAAGCAGAAATGTAAAAGTCTATACATTTCTTCTTGTGGTTTTCACTTGTAAGGGCATTTGTATGAAACTTTGTTCCGTCATCATCAAAGAAGCTTCCATCCATTGCAGATGGTAGCAAAGAGAGACCCAGAGTCAGACACTGCACAGAGAGTGAGAGACCTTCTAACACTCAGCCCAAAGTGGGATGTCTCCAACCAATCCCTCTTCTCAGAGCTCAGAACACCCTGCAGAAAAGGAGGAAGAACAAGTGAAAGAGTCGGAGAAGGTGGATGACACCAAGAAACCAAGGCTCTCGAAATCAACACGGGCAAAGCTCATGTTGGGCATATGGACTCACAGAGGCAGAAGCAACATGCACAGGACCTGAACAAGACTGCCCCAGGTCCCCTGTGACCGTATTATGGCTTCCAGGTTAGCATTTTTATGGGATTCCCGAGTGTGAGAACTAGTGAGTCTCTGATTCTTGTGCCTCCTCTTAGGACACTGGTGTGTCTCATCCCACATCAATTTAATGATTTCTGTTTTATCTTATTATATTTTATTTGTTACAGTTCCAAAAAAAATGTATGAATTAATGAAAAATAGAGACAGTAGAGTAAAGGTTAACAACTGAACTGTGTCAATTGCTGGAATTTTGAAAGTCAGATTTCTCCAATAGAATGACACGGGGCATATCAACCACTCCAGGGCAGATCTCAAGTTCAAGAATAGTTGAACAGCATATAATGAATCCCACAGTTTTGTTGTTGTTGTTGTTGTTGTTTTCATGCATTCATTTGTTTACAGATAGCCACTTTTTGGGGTGTATGTGGTGTTGGTTTTATTTGGTTTTCTTGGTTCTGTTTTATTGAGTGTTGGCTTGTTTGAGAAAGAACTTAAAGGTAGGTAGAGAGGAGGAGAGTTTTTTGGAAGAACTTGGAAGAGGGGAAAAATATGATCAAAAATATATTTAAATTTAAAAATTGTTTTCAATAATAAAAAAAGAAATTGAAAAAGAGTGCTACCAAGCGATGAGATAAAAGATCAGTGTGTTGATTTTTTTTTTTTTAAGTATGAACTCATAGATAGAGCAACAGCACATTTCTGAAATTCAAAAACTCAGAAGATTGACGTAGGAGGATCTTGAATAAAGCTGGCCTGGTCTCTATAACTAGACACTGTCTGGAAAAGAATAAAAACTTTTTTAGTTTGTGTTAATTAAATATTTAATAAATAAATCCCAGTGGCAGGTTTGCTAGCCACCTCAATGTTTGTGTTCCCAAATGAAAGATACATTCAGCCTTTATATTCCAATATGACTTATATAGCTTAATAGCTGGGCCACTGTCTACCCCTTCCCCTTTGGTTAATCCAGAGTAATTACTTACTAATTCTATGTTCTATCTTGGCTGCTCTGGACCCTTGGGTGGCCCAGAGATGCCCTCCAGGCCACACTCTCTTGGATCCTTCACCTGGCAACCATGCCTCTTTGTTTTGCACTCTTTTAGGCATTGTATCGCTCCTGTCCTCCACACTCTCCCAGCACAGCAAATCTTCTTTCTCCTCCTCCTTGTCCCATACCCGGGAATCCTAAACTCCCACTTTTATCTACCCTGCTTAGCTATTGGTTGTTGGGATCTTTATTACTAATCAAAGTCAATTGGGTGCAGGTTCCCATAAGCTATGTACAGACATTCTCATGTGAACAGTTTTGGGGGGAATATAATTAGCATTAGAATATAAGCAGCTATATTTCACCCTTTTTGTCCAATGAGTAAGGCTTTTCTTTCTCTCAGATATACATTGAACATAATTATAATAGTTATGTAAATTGTAAAGTGTGATATACATTTATAACATCTAGTCCATTATATTTAGCAATTTCGATAAGGTATTCTATCATTTATTCTAAGTTAAAGACTTCACAATTCTATACCTGAATTATGTTTGATTTTAACTTACATTACCATCTGAAGACCATCCTTTCAAATATAGATCATCTTTTTTATGATAATCAACTTAAGTTTGATTATGAAACTATAACTAGTCTTTAACCTATCAGAGATCTTGGAATTAAATATTACCTGAGCATGTAGTAAGCAGAAAGGCATAGCTTCCTAAACTTATACAAATTGTAGAGACTGCTGACTGCCTGGGCAGTCCCCGAGAGCCCTTAAAACATTGCAGCACCTGTCTTCATCATTCTGGCCCAGAACCATCCGACAGACCTTAAGTGAGGCAAGAATTATGAAGGACCAGCTGACCCTGTCTTTGCAGAACTTAGCAATCGACTATCCTGCATCTAATTTGTCCTTTTATTATGGACAGCACTTTCTATGTAGAGAGCTGGGCAGCCCTCTGGGTCAAGAGCAGCCAAGATAAAACAAAGAATTAGTAAATAATAACTCAGGATTAACTGCTTGCATGTACATGTTTGTGTGAATATGTGAGTGTGTGTGTGTGTGTGTGTGTGTGTGTGTGTGTGTGTGCGCGCGCGCGTTAGGCAGTGGCCCAGCTATCAAGCTGTATAAGGCATATTAAAATGTAAAGGCTATGAGTATGTCTTTCATTCAAGAACACAAGCCATTGAGGCAGGTTGCAAACCTGCCACCAGGATTTACTTATTAAATTATATTACTACAGGTTTGTGTACTACATTGTTAGCCTAGCAGGTTAGTTGTATTCAATACTAGTAGGGGCATGACTGCCTCCTGATTTGACTTGGGGCAGCTCCAGAAGAAGCAACTTTTATTGGATACTCTGTAACTCTAGTCAAAAGTGGAGAATATGCTGGTTATTTTGTTAAGTAGACATTATGTGTATATCAAGTTGCTTTCTAAAGATTTACATTGTATTTGTAGATTGATGCTGATGCTGTTAGCTTTGATCGGAGAAGTTCTTTTTCTTCTTCTTTTTCTCCTCTTTGCAATGGGTAAAAGCTACTACAGAGAATCATAGATGGTCAAACTGATAGGATAGGAATGATGAATGATCAGTCCTAAAGGAACCATGAGCACTATCTTCCCCATGACTCAGATAATATTGTGAAAAGGGGGATTGAAAGACTGTAAGAAGAACTGTAATACTCTGGAATACTGTTTTCTGCTCATGACATGGTCATTCCACTCTCAGCTCCAAGTACCTGTGATTGATTGCCTCTGTAAAACCTGTACAAGAATGAGCCCATGACTTTCTGTTATGGAAGTTAGAAGTAATTACCAGGTCCTATCTTTTTCTGAGGACTACTGAGATTTTAAATCCTGTTGGAGGGAGGGGAGAGAGAAATGTAGACACTGGTAAGTTACTCATGCTCTAGTAAATAACCCCTCTACAATGACCCTATAACTGACTCTAATTAAACTGATACAGAGAGAGAGAGAGAGAGAGAGAGAGAGAGAGAGAGAGAGAGAGAGAGAGACAGAGAGAGAGAAGGGAACAGAAACAGAGACAAAGACAGAGACAGAGAGACACAGAAAATGTGGTGAATATGTCCTACTTTAAAAAAGAAACACAAAAGACTAAAGTTTCATAGAAAAAAATTTCTACACAATGTTGCAGTTACTCTTCATCCCAAATAAAATGAGTAAAATGAAAACACGACTCAATTCATATGAATACATGCTGTGTGCCTAGATTGGGCACACTACCATCTTCCACGCCTATGAGACCCCTTAGAACTTGCGGTTTCTCCAGGCCATGTGCTTCTGCTCCTCTTTTCTTTTTCTTCCTCCTCCTCTGAGTACCCTCTCTCTCTTCCATTTTCTCCTTCTTCTGTCTCCCACCTTCTGTTCCACCTTCCCTTTTATCTGCTCAATCTTCAGCTCTCCTTTATTTTACAAATTAAGGTGGGAAGTAGGTTTACAGGAAATCACCTGAGTGCTGACACATTCCTTGTTAGCCACTCATAGGAGAATGGAATTAACATCAAATATAATTAGCCCCAGGGCTATCCACAACAACACAATCCTTCCTATGTTATAGTTTACAGATTTACCTATTGTGGGGAAACAAAATGCATAGTTATTTCGCTACTGCTGTCATCTTTGTCACCCCATAACGTACATATACACACATCTTCTTTATTTAGGCCCATACCTCTCCCATTTGTTACTTTTTGTTTGTTTTGTTTTTTTTTGTTTTTGTTTTTGTTTAATTAGATGTTTTCTTTATTTACATTTCAAATGTTGTCCCCTTTCCTCTTTTCCCCTCTGAAAAATCCCCTATCCTCTCTCCCCCTTCCCCTGCTCCCCAACCCACCCACTCCTGCTTCCTGGCCCAGCTATTCCCCTCCCATTTGTTTCCATTCACTGATCATACATAACTATGAGTGTTTATGCACCTTTTAGAAATGTATTGTTCAATTTTGCTTGTATGATTTTTATTCCATTACAAAATTACTAGTTACTAGAATTGTCTTTTGTGCAGTAGACATATAGCTATTTATTTGAGCAAAGAGAATACTGTTGTGGTGGGTGTAAAGTAAGACGTAAGAGCTACATTTAGAATTTTCCTGAATCTGGCGATACTTTGTGGAGGAATACAGATGACAGAAGCCTGTGTAGATGTTAATTGTATAGCACAATCAGCACCAATGTTAAGGTATATATATACATAAGAATCCAGGCTTTCCGCTCCCAAACACAAAACTCCTTTTCTTCCTCCTCCTCAGCATAAAATTATCTTGACAGAACAGGAAGAAAAGTCTCAAGGATATGCAGAACAAGCACAAGAATAACAGGTCCAGCATCAGGAAGACTGAAAACCATAGGAGTCAAACTCGGATTTCACAGTCTTAAATTTTCTTTAGTCTTTGTTTCAATAGCCTTTCTATTTTTGCTAAATATAACCGAGGAGACGGAAGGCTTTATTACAGGCTTGTTGACTAGCTGCTGTTTCTGCGGCGCCTCAAATGGAGTAGTGGAATCTGTAACTGTCTTCTGCTTATGGAATGGAAAACAGTCTCAGTGAGAGTCTCACAAATGCTCACCAACATATTTTAACTAGGTCTACTTATTTCCTCTCTCCATACTGTTAGTCTTTTCAAGGAAACAATATAGAATGTCAGCTTATATACATATATTTTTAATTCAAGAATACAGGAGATGAAGCAATTGTGCACAAATCTTGTGAGAACAATTTAATCTCTACATTGATTTGATGACTACATTTGGCTGTACAAAACAAAAAAACAAAAAAACGTTAATGACACTTTCTGTAGCCCTTTCTGGAAGTTATTTCTCTGATTTTAACCTTCATTTTTCCTTCAAGATGAATATGCACAAAAAAATGTTTAAAAGTCTCACAAGCACCTAGACTTACAGCTTTGGCAGACATATCTAGAGGAAGCTGGAAAACATTCTCAGAATAACAGAGGTACAAGCTAAATTATTTTATGCAATGGAATACAATTTCTCCAATTTCTTAGAGTCATTATAAAAATAGGGAGCCTGAAACACACACACACACACACACACACACACACACACACACACACACACACACACA
>NC_034599.1:84844745-84853725 GCF_900095145.1 Mus pahari
GATTCTTCATTCCTCCTTAGAATAAGGAACAAAATACNCATGAAAGGATATAGGTACAGAGACAAAAATTTAGAGCTAAGGTGAAAGGATGGGCTATACAGAGACTACCCCATCTGGAGATCCATCCCATCATCAGCCACCAAACCCAGATACTAATGCACATGCCAGCAAGATTCTGCTGAAGGGACCCCGATATAGTGCTCAACTCTTAATTGTTGTGCAATGTCATGATTTAAGAAAAGTTGATACTTTTATTACTCCTAGACATTTTAAGTATAATTTAATCTGGGACAGAATGTAATAAGTACCAAAATGCAGTAATCTCCCAAAGAACTCTCCATGACACCAACGTTAGTATGTACTATTCTCTTTAACATACTTTGAACTTTGGATATACATTCTTCAATATCTCTACCTTTTAGAAGTATTAGAAAGCAGCTAAAGTTTCCTTTAGTCATATGCATATATCTATTAGCATTCATAAATATCATTAAATTTGTGTCTTATTTATGCTTACACATTTATCTTTAGAACTTGAAATATCATCTTTAACCCAGCATTTTCCAAACTTTTCTATACACTGGAATCCCCTGAGTTGTTTTTTTTTTTTTTTTTTTTTTTTTGAAGACTGTGGTACAACCCAGAAGTACTAAATGATGACCTGTAAAGTTGAAGTACTTATTGCTTCCTCATGAGGCACCTTCCAGATAATTCCATCAAGCAGACATTTTAAAGCTATTACCTTACCCAATTCTTGAGAGGGATCATATAGCTCCATGCCTAATAGGTATAGATTACTAATTCTCAACTTAAGATGCACATTAGAGTTTCCTGGTTGCTTTGGGGATTCTTAAACATCCCAAGTACATTAAGGAACTGTTGCATGGAAGAGGAGCTGGGCACTGATGGTTCTGAAAGTTTCACAAGTGATTTTCCTTTTTAACCAAGATTCACACCTATTAGATTCAAAGGAAAGGCTCAATAAAAACAAATTGTTGGCGTCTTTGCTAAAGTTACTTTTATAGTGAGTTTATGTTGGGACTTAGGAATTTTCTTTTTTCTTTTTTCTTTTTTTTTTTACAAATAAGATAGAACAGAATAAATTTGAAGTAATAAAAGTCATTACACAAGTGAATGATTAACCAACTCGAACGGTCCCTACTTGAGACCATTCTCTGACACTATTAATGATACTCTATTATACTTGTGGACGAGAGTCTAGCAATACTATTCTCTGAGAGGCTCCACCTAGCATCTGGCTGAAAAAGATGCAGAGGCCCACAGCCAAACATAAGACAGAGATGGGGGAGTCTTGTGAAAAAGTTGTGGGAAGAACTGAGGGACCTAGAGGGGATAGGGACCCCAGAGGAAGTCCAACAGAGTCACCTAACCTTGACACTTGAGAACTCCCCGAGAGACTGAACCACCAACCAAAGAGCGTACATAGGCTGGACCTAAGACTCCTGCACATATATGGGTGATGTGCAGCTTGGTCTTCATGAGGGTCTCCCAGCAACTGGAGAAGATGCCGTCTCTGACTCTGTTGACTGTCTAAGGATTCCATTTCCCTAACTGAATTGATTTGTCTGGCCTCATTGGGAGGGGTTATGCCTAATTCTGCAGTGACTTGATGTGCCATGGTGGGCTGGTACCCATTGGGGGCCTCCTCCTTCTCAGAGGAGAATAGGAGAAGACTACAGGAAAGGGCTGTGTGAGGGGGGACTGTGGGGAGGGGTGTTGCAATTTGGATATAAAGTGAATGAATAAAAATAAATAAATAAGTAAATAAATAAATAAATAAATAAATAAATAAATAGAAAAATAGTTGCACAATATTTTAATTAGCTGCGGATTATTCTTTCTTAGTGGTACCTAAAATGAGAACTTACATAAGACAAAGTATAGACAATGAAATGGCTTGGCAGGTAAATGTACTTGTTGTACAGACCTGAGAATCTAACTACGATATCCATAAGCCATTGAACAAGAAAAAAAACTAATGCTCCAAAGTTGCTCTTTGATCTCCACACCATGACATTCACATGCCCACACTCACACATCATATATACACTATTCATCATATATACACAAGTGCATAGGCATGATTTCAACTTTCCATTTGGTTTTAAAAGGAAACAAGATAATATCAGTCTAGAAGCAACATAAGGGACTATTATAATAAAATATAAACATCACAAAATAATCTGCATTTCTAGTAAGTCCTGGAAGGTACACATGCCCCAGGTCCAGTGACCACTGAGAGAACTACTGCTGTAGGAGGCTTTACTTACAGTGAAGATAAATCTTAACAGGTCTTAATTTCAAAGTTTTCAAATTTCCAGTTTTGCTCATTCAACTCAATTGTTGAAATGTTTTAATACAGTGGTTCTTAACTTTCCTAATGTTTCAACCCTTTAGTACAATTACTCATGCTGTTGTGACACCTCACCGTAAAAATTATTTTCGTTACTACTTCATAACAGCAATTCTGCTACTGTTTTGAATTGTAATGTGAATATCTGTGTTTTCTGATGGTCTTAGGAGACTCCTGTGAGAGGGTTGTTGAAATTCTTAGGGTTCACAACTAACAGGTTGAGAAACATTGCTTCAATGGCTAATATCTAAAGTCTTTGTGAAGCTACCAATTATGCCTATTTTTTAATTTATGCTTTTAGGAATAATTTTATTTCATTTAGATTAGGCTTTCCCCCATTCTTGAAGGGTATCATTCCTTTTCTTTTCTTTCTTTGGATTTATTTTTTCCATTTTCATTTTATTATTTTTATTATTTTATTTATTTACATTCCAAATTATGTACTCGTTCTTGGTCCTCACTCAATGACTCTTCAGCCCACCCCCTCCACTTTGCTTTTGAGAGGATTAGATGTAGAATAATGAAATAATGACCTAAAGGAGTGGACCTATGAACTTTACAGAAACAGTGTCCAGTGCTTGCACACAGCCTACCGAAGATGTTGCTGCGCAGAACAGAGAGACTACAGTAGGGCAGGCCAACCTTGCTCTCAAGTGTCTAGATTGCTTGCCTGCTAAGATCCAGGGCCATTTTACACTTCAGTACATCACTGACTTCTCTGGCATCAGGACTCATTGTGGGAATCTCGAGGTCTAAACTCCTATTTCAGAGAATTAAAGTTAAAGCCTTAGACAAATGGTGAATATGACAGTGAACCAGTCATAAAGCTTTGAATAGAAGGCACTGGATGGATAGCCTACAGCTAAATCATTTTCTTATTTCTGTAACAATCTACATAAATAGAATCCTCTTCCACATAAAACATAATGTGCTATGAATAAAGAATTGTAGGAAGTCAAAAATATTACAAACATAGCTATGATAATGATTTGTTACCAGACTCAAACCAGCTGATACAAGGAAATAGAGGGCTTGAAAAGCCATGTAAGTTTGTGTGTGTGTGTGTGTGTGCATTTGTAAATGCAGAAATTTACAAACACTTTACCCAACAACCACAGAATACACATTCCTCTAAAGTATACATGAAATATTTTTCTAGACTAGACCGCATGATACAGACTAACCATCTTGATAAATGTAGTAAAATTTAAGTATTACAAAATATTTTTCTGATTGTCATTGAGGCTTGTGAGCATAAAAACAAGGGAAATTAGAAAAATATGTAAATGTGTGGAAATTGAAAAAAACATAGTTTTAAACAAGCAGTGTGTCAAAGAGGAAATCATTAGGGAATGTATTAACTATCTAGAGACAAATGAAAATAAAAATGAAGCATATGAAAACTTATGAGGTTCAATAATACTTCTGCTGAGAGAAAGTTATGCCTATGAACACAAAGATATTTAAGTGGCACAATGAATATAAGTTGACAGTCTAAATTTATATATTAAAGAATTAACAAAGAATAGATAAACTATAAGAAGTAAACTCAAAGTCACAAGTATAAATACAAAAGATAAGAGATAAACAAAAAAATGGAAACGCAATAGAGAAAACTAAAAGATCTGAGAGTTATCATTGAGAAAATGTAAGGATTTACACTATCATAAGGATTAAGAGGAAGGGAGGGAGGAGAAGTGCAATAAGTCAGAAATGGAAAGGGGCCATCAGAAGTGATTTTATAGAAACAATAGTGCTTACAAGATAGTACAACAATCTTCAACAAGTCTTATAAGCTGGAAGACGTAAGGCCATGAAACACCACACTGAGATTGTATCATGGAGAAAATTGGAAATTGGAACAGATTTATGTCTAGAAAGGTGATTATTAATCCAACTTTACCCAAAACCAAATGCCCAGAACGGGACAGTTTCACCTCAGATCTGCAACTGTTATAGTGTGTAATGATCTCTGCTATTTCCACTCTATGGCACCTGCCTCGGATTTCTACCTGTCACTTTGTCAAGTGTCCAGTGTCTCTCCAACTCTCACTTCAGTTTCCTGTCCCAGTGTATGCTTTACCCCCCCCCCCCGGGCATACAGTTCTTTGTCTATCCACAGAATGAACTCAATGGTATCCACAGATGACCACCCCTCACCCAAGACCCCTATGACAGGAAGATAGTAAGGTTAAAAGTTTATAGACAAAATAAGGGGAGCTGAGGGAAATTTTACCAAATTACTACCAGAAGGGGATTTTATGGTGTGTTTATTTCTGCAGAAACATTAAATTGAAGTAAACAGGCCTTAACTCAGTGTAGCACTTTGCTATTGATAATGGCAATTAAATCTGAAGGAAAAAAGGGTAAATGGTGGGTAACGTCTGTGAACGTTTTCAGCACAAACTGAGTGTTTGAAAATACACCTTTAAGCGTTAGTTGTTCAGTTTGTTACTTCAGTTTCTAGGAGTGGGAATTCTTAGTCCAGTCTAATGTGTCCCTTGATAAGAGTTTTTCAAGGCTTAGAGGATTAAGGTGCTGGCTGAAGATATGTGTGAACTATCTTCATTGTCAACTTGACTATAGCTTGAATCATCCAGGAGATGGTGTGTGTGTGTGTGTGTGTGTGTGTGTGTGTGTGTGTGTGTGTGCTCATGTATGCCTGTGAGGGTGTTTTTATAGAGGCTTAACTGTGGAGGGAAGTTCCATCCTGAATGTGGAGGGCACCAACCCATAGGGTTGGGGGTAAAAGGATGAATGAAAATGGAAACAGGGAAAGGGGAAAAGCTTGATAAGCATCAATATTAGTCTCTATTTTCTGACTGTGGATGCAAAACATCACAACAATCTGCTCTTTGCTTATGCAGTATAATAATGTTGGATTAGTTTCCTCCCCGCTATCCATCCCTCTGTGTACTAATTACTGGTGCATTTACAATGGAATTTTCTCCAGTCTCTTTAGCAGAGATTTTTTTTTTTTTTTTTTAGCTTCAAAGACATCAATTGAGTTATGTTGTATTTTCTTTTCCCTAAGGGAAAAATCCCTTTCTTATATAATAAACAGTGTTGTTTCTTCATTAATCTCAGAATGTAGCCATTTATTATATTTTAACTCCATTTTGTTTTTTTTCTTCATCTAAAAAACACTATGTGGTATTGACCACAGTTTGACTTGTATTAATATTACGTGTTTCATACTTGC
Source organism: Mus pahari (assembly GCF_900095145.1). NCBI lineage: Eukaryota > Metazoa > Chordata > Mammalia > Rodentia > Muridae > Mus > Mus pahari. The sequence goes on from NC_034599.1 coordinate 84,850,322, forward strand.
CTGGCGATGGAATGTCAGCATCCAGAAAACATGGGACAACTCTTCAGAAGAGAATATGAGGATTTTATATGAAATATTAACTATATGCCATAAATGTTTATAAAATGTGGTTTAATATTATAGTTGGCTACAATGTATCATGCATGCTATGCAAGGAGAGTAACCACACTGTGTAGTTTTTCTTAGTAGCTATTAAAGCAGTAATGTGGAATTATGATTGTATAACTTTCACAAATCATAAATACCCAAACTATAATGTTTTTATTATCCATTTACATCAAAGAAATCTGGTCATCTTTCTCATGTTAGATTGTCCCTTTAATAAGCTATATCATGTTACAGGCATAAAATACGTGTAAGCATTTTTAAGTTGGCAAAGCCATGCAATTCCATCACATGTGTTTTCTGTTATTTCAATATGAGTTTATTTATATGAAATTGGAATTGCCTTCCTCTTCTCCATGACAGGTTTGGTTTATTGCCCGGAAACTTAGTGAAGGCTATCAAACACTATTCTATTATGTGCAATGACATCATTAAAAAATAATTACAAGGCCACTAACATACCACACAGTAATACATCAGGTTATCCCAAAGGCTAGTGTCCCATGGGTGACTTGAGTTTCCTTTTGAAACAAAATTGTTTCAACATCTACTGCAAGAAATTCACATGTCATCTTAACTGTTTTCATATTTCCCTTTTATTCTAATACATATAGATATGTTATACCTAAATAACTAAAGTGGGTCAAATGTAACTGTGAAAAATATGTTTGACATTGTATAATAATTATTCACATTCATTGAGTTGAGAAATGAGATTTCAGTGACTTTCTTGCATTTTCCCAATGCTATCTGTCAGGCATTCATTTTTGATCGTCACTTGGTGATATGGGGCATCCTTAAGATCCCAGAGAGCAGGAAGTATTTTCCACACAGCATGGGTGGTATGTGACCACCCAGCATGGGCAGAGAGACAGTGGAGACAAAGGAATTACCCAAAGGTGTCTTTTCAAATACTGAGTGAAGCAACCCCAGAAGGGAGAATCAAGCCTTCAAACTACATACTCTTGACTTGGTGACCAACAGAGGGTTGAAGTACTACCTTTTTGACATGATCAATACTTGACATGAGTACAACATCACTGGAAACAGAAACTTACCTCCTGATCTCTGAATAGTTCATAACAATCTATACTTACATTATTGTTTTACAGCTGGATAGATCTGCACTACTCCGAGGACTACAGCTCCCTGCCCTCTATATTTTTCTTTGTAGTCTAATTTATACTTGATTTTTCTGGCTTTCAACCATTGATGAAACTCTCGCTTCTATACCAAATACTATGATGTCCTAGTTTTAAATGATTAATTGTGTGCATGTATGAATTTCAGTTCATTTCCAAATAGCCACCATCCTCAGACCTGGTTTCTGTTACTGGCATTAGATTGCACAATCTTTTAGAGCAGAAACTGTGACTGTAATTAAAAAATATACATAACAGTACTGGGTCCTATCTTGTACTATTCAGGCTGGTAAATATTCACGATGTATCAGTGAATAATTACAATAATGATTTAACACACTTGAGTAATTCATAGATGTATCCCAGGAGATAAGAGCTAATTCTAAAATAGAACTATGCTAGTTACAGAATAATGATAACACTGCCTTATCAACTTTACGGTTAGGGGAGCCAGCAGGATGCAATTACGGTAGAGAGACTGAAGAATGAACAATAGTATGACCCATAGCTATAATGAACAGTATTTTTGTACGTATTACCTGGCAGGAATTTATAATGAAATCTAAAATCTAAACTTAAAGATTATGCAAAGGTATATGGAACTTTCATCTAATAATTAGATAACCAGACAGAAAATTGAGCTTTATGCGAAGTATTACATACATTAATTTAAAATTGACCTAAAACATTACTGAAAAGAATTATTGACAGGCTAGAATAACTGTTTTGACTGAATTTAGAATTGTGAGCCTTCCTTTTTTATTTACCCCCTTCATTGTCTATACTCTTGACATAGCTGGCAACTTAAGAGTCAACCTCACTGAGGGCTGGAGAGATGGCTCAGCAGTTAAGAGCACCAACTGCTCTTCCAGAGGACCCAGATTCAATTCCCAGCCCCCCAAATGGTGGCTCACTACTGTCTCTAACTCCAAGATTTGACACCCGTACATGGACATCAATACACATAAAATAAAAGTAAATAATTTTTTAAAACATCTACATCACAAAATTTTATAATTAAATCACAAATCTCTAGTGATGGTATTTGCTGCCATTAAAAAATTCAAAAGACATATGTATGCATATTTCCAAAATTCTTCACTGATCTATTATTAAGAAGCACAAAACAAAAGTTAAAACACAGTCAGAGATTTTGCTCTCAATGCTATAAAAATATAAAAAAGCCAGATGTCTCATGTATTTATTAAAATGCTTCAATAAAAGTTAGTCTTTTTTAACCCCATAAAGAAACTAGAGAGAGAATTTTAAGATACAAAATAATAGGATGCATTTCCCTTCATTACATTATCATAAGCTCCAAAATTCTTCTACTAACCCTATTTGTTCTTTGAAAGCTTGGTTTAAAAATAATAATAATTGTAACCTAGTAGAACAACATATACCAGATTTTCACTATTCTTTGATAAATTTGATATACACACCAAAAATGTCATTTTAGCCTTAGGAATGTGTTTTTAAAATATTAAATTCCTGAGAATTTGTAATTGGAGAGTCTCAGTTTCAGTCGTTTTTATTTTCCCAGTTCTTTTAAAAAATGTCTATATAGAAAAAAAAAAAAAGCTTAAAAGTAAATTTTTAGAAATTGAATAAAGAGGAGATTTAATGTCAAAAACAAGTTAACCAGCTAAACAATGCAACAGTCTCTCAGGGCAGGAAAGTTTGAAGCCAGTTGGGTTATTTTGGAGGCAGGCAAAGAAGCCCACATGGAAAGGCAGAGATGGTATACACATAGCACCTACCCCCACTGCATCTGTCCTCTCAGTTCTGCCAGAGTAGCCTCATGATTCAAGATGACAAGAGCCTTGCTCCCTCCTTTACCCACAAAGCAAGAGGCCCGTCAAGTTGAATATCCTGCATGCTTCACATGAACAAGTTACTGGGAACAATGGGGAGAAGGCAATATGTGTTCTCCATCATCAGCAAGAAACCTGGAACTGCAATGGAAGCTTGAATGTCAACACTAGAGGAAATGTCAGTTCTATTTTACTTTTTTTTAATACTTAAATTTTTTGATAATGTTATTTAGTTTTTTGATACTTCTTTGTTGCCTCCTGGACTTTTGAAAATAGGTAAAATAACACACACACACACACACACACACACACACACACATATATATATATATATATATATATA
>NC_034599.1:84854015-84866240 GCF_900095145.1 Mus pahari
TATATATATATATATATATATATATATATATGTGTGTGTGTGTGTGTGTGTGAGTGTGTGTGTGTGTGCATATATATATATATGTTTGTGTGTGTGTATATGTATATGTGCATATGTGTCTGTGTGTCTGTGTGTGTCTGTGTGTGTCTGTGTGTGTGTTTGTATTTTCATGACAAGTCAAGTACAATAGCTATTTACAGTATTGATGTAAGGGTATATAAAATCTTGGCCTGGTACAGGCAAGTATAGTCCATGCTCAGAAATACTGTAAATGACAAAAATATCAAATTTGTAGGTCAGTGGTCTTTGGAACTGTTATTTTCTTCCACTTCCTTTATTATGATCTTTGGACAACAATTTCATTTCCCTAAAATCCCACTTAAATGGAGCTATGAATCATGAACGTTTAGAGAAATAGTTATAATTACATCTAAGAGCATATAAAGAATGCATTCTGAGTGTGAGATGGTATATTTGTACACCAGTAGTGGCTTTAGAGGCCACTGAACTTGGTTTTCACCTAACACTACTATCTGATCTCTCTATCCTTCCAGGAACAAGGTTCTTCCAAAAACTCTTCTGACCGTTTTCTAAAGAAAAAAAAATGACTAATTTTACTAATTGTGAGAAAGTGTAAAAAATAATTCTTAAAAGTATCAGATAAAATCTATTTGGGTTCATATCAACTGGTTTCTTAAACAGAGATAAATGGTAATGACTTTGATTCCACAACAGGATGCTTTATACAACTATAAACGCTTTGACTAGTAATGAGCATTTTATGGTCTGTAGGGTGTGAGCACTTCAGTGTCACTGGATTGGTAAGGGAAGTGCCCAGGTAAGATTCACTCTTTAAAAGTTAGAATTGCATTTCCAGCATTTATATAGAAAAATCAGATGAAGACCTTTGCATAGAAAATGCACTGTGTTGTTCACACTGATATCTTTGATCCATTTGGTTGGAGCTTATATTTGAGTGGTAGATAGAGACTTGATAGCATTCTTCAAAATTTGGACATTGAATTGTGTTAGCATCATTGTTGAAGATACTGTCTTTTCTGATGTGTACTTTTGGCATCTTCAACAATATTAGATGGTTGCTATTATGTTCATTCTTGTTTGGTTATTCTGTGATTTTTTTTCCCTTGATCTGCTTGTCTATTTTTGTGACAGTACTATGATGAATTTATTATTAGGACTTTGACCTATAGTTTAAAATCTGGCATCGTAATAACCCCCAGCAATAATTTTGGTACCAAATTATTTTTCTTTGCTTGGCTGGGGACCTTTGTGGTTGATATAAACTTTAGAATAATATTTTATATTTCTATGGACAATTCTTTGACATTTTTATTGGGACTGCATTGATCTGAAACTTTGGGATAATAGTCATTTTCACAATATGATTCCTATCATGTGTGAGCTTGGGAAGTCTTTTCATCCACGGGTATCTTCCTTTGTCTTTTCTTTCATATATTTAGTTTTCATTGTAGAATTCTTCCACTTTCTTCATTATATCCATTCCTAGACATTTTATTTATCAAAAGCTATTGAGAATGAGAGTGTTTCTATAATTTCTTTATCAGAATGTTTGTAACTGATATGTACAAAAGCTACTAACTTTTTTTTTTTTTTTTTTTTTTTTTTTTTTTTATTTCAACAGCCATGTTGGTGACATTGTTTGCCTATGTCTATAGCTTTTCTGATGGAATTTCTTTGGTGTGCAATGCACGATATCATATCATCTACAAAAAGGGCATTTTTCCCTATTTGTATCCTTTTAATTTTTTTTTTACTCTTAATTCTCTAGATCAGTGTTTCTCAACCTGTGAGTTACAAGTCCTTTGGGGTCCAACGACCCTTTCACAGGGGTCACATAAGACCATCAGAAAACACAGATATTTATATTATGATTTATAGCAGTAGCAAAATTATAGTTGTAAAGTAGCAAAGAAAATAATTTTATTGTTGGAGGTCACCACTACATGAGAACTAAGTGTTTTAAGGGATCACAACTTTAGGGAAATTGAGAACCACTTTTCTAGATAGTGTTCAAAGTACCATATTAAAAAGAAGTGGAGGTATTGAACAACCTTGTCTCAGCTCTGATTGTAATGCAGTCGTAGGCAGTGCCCAGAACACACAGGTACAGGAGGACTTTCTAACCCAATGAGCTCAGGAATTAAGACAAACAATTGACAAATAGGAACACACATACATGTATACACACACACACACACACACACATACACACACATATACACACACATTTACAGATGCATAAACACACACACACCTTTTATTTAGCAAAGAAAACAATTGAATAAAAAAGAGGAAGCTCACAGAGTAAGAATCTTTACTATGCATCTGATAAAGGGTTAATATACAGAATATAAAAATAACAACAAAAACAACAACAGCAAAAACAAAAAATAATAAAGAAGACAAACCATCCAATTTTAAAGAGAGGGTTATGATATATATATATATATATATATGAATAGACAATTCTTAAATAAAAACAACTAAGAAATACTTTAAAGTGTGTTCTTCTTATCAATCTAAGGAGTGCGGATTAAAACTACTTTAGGATTCCTACTCCAGTAGGAATGTCTAAGATCAAAGAATACCACAGAAAACAAATACTGGTTAGGATCTGCGAAAAGGGAAACCTTCATTCACTATAAGTGGGCTTGCAAACTGTTGGGTCTTCTCTGAAATCCAGTGTGAAAAATTCTCTGAAAGCTAAAAATAGATGTACCATATAACACAGTTATACAACCCTTGGCATATGCTCAGAGAACTTGACATTGTATCCCACACATACTTGTTCAGCCATGTTCATTCACAGTAGCTAGAAAACACACAACTAGCTTGATAACTAGCTCCTATAGTGTCTAAATAAAGATGTCATACAAGAACAATACAACAACAGAACTACAAATCTGTAAAGTTTATGAATGACAACAATAACCAGGTAAGGCATCTTGGATGGTACAATAGTGGCACTTATACTTTAAGGGTAACTCACAGTTGTCTGTTTGGACTTAAAGCCTGACTTGGTGCTTGAATATGTAAGTCTAGGCAAGTACCCATGGCTGATGAGGTAATGGACTGTAGATGAAAGTCTACTTCTGCTACTTTCTTAAACTAGTATAATTTGTAACTGCATTGTAGGTACTTATTATACCCACAGAAAAATATAGTCCTTGCTTCCCATCAAGGAAGCTCTTTTCTTCTTCTTCTTCAGCAAACTGGGCCATTACAGAAATCTACAACTGGTCAGTTTACAAAGAACAAGTGACCATGTGGTACACAATCCTAGTTGATATATCCATAATACAACTCCTATGTAAGGGAACATTGTAGAAGCGGGGGTAGAAAGACTATAAGAACCAGATAACCAGTATGTCTGCTGTGAGAGAATATTGTCTTTATATAATAGAGATGCTTCACCTACTAAAATGTCCAATGTATAGCTGCTCAAACAAGACTTGCATTGTGATAATACCAGTTGACATGTTTATGTACATGAGATTTTATAAGATCCTGATTCTACCTCTAAATATAAGCTATAGGCAATTAATGGCTGTGGAGTAAGTGAGCATCATTCTTTTCTGGACATGACCACCTCATAGGTTACCAGCTCTAAACACATACACATACATGCAAACCTAGATGAATTCACTGTATTGTTATTATAAATGTAGATATATGTAAATATATGTAACAACAAAGAAGGGGTTATAAATGTCAGTAGGAGTAGAATAGATATAGGAGATGTTGGGGCAGGAAAAGAGAGGTGTGCAAATGGTGTATATACAGTACTTATGCAAGAAGTTCTAAATAAATTAAAACTTAAATTTTAAAATATGTACTTTCCATCAGAAATGATTGTTTTTCTTCTTTTTTTAGTGAAGATATCTTTGAACTGAGCATGCCTTTGATGAAGATAAATTTCCTATAGTGAAAAGACAGTTAAAGAAAAAGTATGGTAAGGCCAGCTGACATGCATTGCATGCAAGTAATACAGGTCAATGTTAAATACTGATATTTGCAAATAGAAGGCTGTATCTGGGGTACATTTGGTCAGAATTATTCAGAATATGTATTAAAAGCTACTGAAGTAGTATATTTGTATATTTTTAGATACCAGAACCTGGAACTCTTCTTCAAAAACCACAAACTGAGAAACAGGGTCAATCAACTTTTTCATGTAGGTATTAAGTAATGTATGTTAATATCAGTTGTTATCTTCACAACCTACACAGTATCTGCGATTTATTTTTAGACTAAGAAAATATTAAACACTAACTTTTAAGGCAGTATCAACTACATGAAATATTATTTTGTAAAATAGATGTTTTAATTTAGGTGTATTTTATAGTCAAATTACAGTTTTAATCAAGAGTAAAAACCAATCTCTCATATTTGTGAGAGGACATATTACACTTCAAGATCAAGAATGTTCCACCAAGAGCTTAGGTATGACTCACTGGGTAATGGAAATTGTCATTAAAACTCATGACTTTTATTTGATCCCTGGGACCCACAAGTTTGAGGAAGACCCATATGGTCTCCACATGCGTACCATGATATGCACATGTACACACATGAACATGGAGATAGAAAATAAATAAATAAGTGAAATAAAATATTTTAAAAGAATATTGCAGTCATAGGAGTTCATGTTTTCTTGTTATCCACATTTTGGTCACAAAGTAATTAAATTTCTCTTCAGAGTACAATATCTTTTTTTTTACTGCTATGATCTTCTTTTTATTCTAATCTTGACACTATTTCCAAGAAATGTCAAAAATATAAATGATAGAAAAATCAAATCAAATCTACCTACAGAAAAAATAAAATTAGATCCATATTTTCCAGCTTTCACACACACACACACACACACACACACACACACACACACACACACACACTCACTCACTCACTCACTATCACCACCACCACCACTGCCGCCAATAACAACAACAACAAAAACAAAAACAATTCAAACTGAATCAAAGACCTAAATTTAAAATGAGAAGTGTTTAAGGAAAACACATCAAAAGCCACAGATGTTGGGAACAAATTTCCTGAATAGAGCCCAAAACAGCATTGGAAATAACCCTTAGAATTGGCAATATTCCATGAAACTAAAAGGCATCTGCACAAAAAAGAAAAAAAAAAAAAACCTATCAACAGAATAAACAGACTGTCATAACACGATAAAGTATTTTTGAGCTATACCTCAGGCAATGGGATAATAATAAAAAATGTACAAAGAAGTGCAAAAATTAAGCACTAAAAACTAATCAATAAATGTACCAGTGATCAGAAAAGACTGATCTTAAAAAGAAGAAGCAGAACTGACTGATAAGTATTTTAAAGGTTTTCCACACCTCTAGTCATCAAAGCAATGCAAACCAAAGGGCCTCAGTCTTTAGAGTCAACATCAAGTGAACAAAGGACACTATTCATGGGAGTGTAAACTACAGAAGTTATTGTCAAACTTGGGACCACAGTCTGTTGCCACACAGTAAGTTCAGCCTGCCCTTCAGACTGCCCCACCTAAACTGGGCATGGTGCCACACGCCTTTAATCCCAGCACTCGGGCAGCAGAGGCAGGTGGATTTCTGAGTTCGAGGCCAGCCTGGTCTACAAAGTGAGTTCCAGGACAGCTAGAGCTATATAGAGAAACCCTGTCTCGAAAAACCAAAAAAAAGAAAAAAGACTGCCCCACCTCGGGATCCATCCCACAAACAACCACCAAACCCAGACACTATTGCACATGCCAGCAAGATTTTGCTGACAGGACCCTGATATAGCTGTCTCTTGTGAGGCTATGCCAGTTTTCTGACAAAAACAGAAGTGGATGCTCACAGTCATCTATTGGATGGAACACAGTGCCCCTAATGAAGGAGCTAGAGAAAGTACCCAAGGAACTAAAGTGGTCTGCAACCTTATAGGAGGAACAACAATATGAACTAAACAGTACCCCCCAGAGCTTGTGTCTCTAGTTGCATATGTAGCAGAGGATGGCCTAGTCGGCCATCAAATGGAGGAGAGGCCCTTGGTCTTGGGAAGATTATATGCCCCAGTGCAGGTGAATGCCAGAGCCAGGAAGCAGGAGTGGGTGGTTTGTGAAGCAGGGTGGGGAGAGGGTATAGGGGACTTTTGGAGAGGAAACTAGGAAAAGGGATAGCATTTGAAATGTAAATGAAGTTAATATCTAATAAATAAAAAATTAACATTAAAAAAAAAAAAACAACTAAAGCTGCCAAATTAACAAAGAACAGAAAAGGGAGAATTACTCCACAAGGCTGTATTGGGAAGAGGGACAAAGATATCCAGTGCTCTCTCAAGTCCATCTACAGGGTTCTGACGTGACATTAAAATTGACATAGAAAAATCAAGGATATCCACACTGAAACAGTTCTGGTCAGTGTGTTCCTACTCACCATTGGTCTGTCATTGTCTGAGCTTCAGTCCCATCATGTAAGGTGGTCTGAGGAATTGTTAGCAGTGTGTGAAATCTCATTCCTAGAGACAAGTCCTCCCTCTGGCTGGCCCATTTTTTTTCCATCTCCCAGCTTGAGATTCCTGGGGAAATTCTCCTTTCTTTGGAGGTCCATTGTTTCAATAGTCCAATTGGCTGAGACACCCAAGTGTCTCTTTAGAATATTTTCATTTCTACCAGGCCTAATTCAAAGCCCATATGGACATTAATGTGTGGTTTTCTCAAAAGAATAAAGTGAGAATTACTACATGGCTGAGGTATAGCACCCCTGGGCATATGCAGAAGTATTCCACAGCCTGCAGCACATACATGTTCCTTGCAGCTCTTTTCACACAGGAAAGCAGAATCTGCCTAGATGTCCATCAACACTGAAGTTGAAAATGTGGTGCATGCTGTGGCATTTTATTGGGCCGTACAATATGGAAAGTGTTTGAAAATATATGGAACTCAAAAACATTATTTTCAGCAAGATAAGTAAGGCCCAGGGGGAAGAAAGTACCAAATATTCCATCCAATAGGAGCATCATAGCACCTAATTCTTAAATGTGTACCCAGGTGGGAAGGTATGTTTCTGAAGGCCAGGCGTCAATAAAGAGGCTCACATAGTCGGAAATATCTAGAGGCTTTAAGTAAAGCAGGAATGGGAAAGACAACAGAACAAACAGCATGGGAAAATAGTGGAAGTTATAGGGTAGATGAGGGGGAAAATCAACAAAAAATAAAATAGGCAGAAAAGCTTGTACCTAATTTCTTTACAATCTGACTTAAGAAATAAAACAATTAATAAAAACCTCTCAAGGTTCTCAAATCTGTCATCCATTGTCAAATGGAAACAGATTTTATCGTTGTTTATTTTTTGATTAAGAAAACATAATATGGTAAATTTTTTTTATCATATTATGTATGATGAACACAATATTTACCAACCAGCTGTTTCAGCCTAGAAAGGATATTTATGATCAACTAACAAACTCCAAAACAGTATTTAGTATAAATGCTGGTACATCATTATTTATCCTTCAGTTCAGTAGGAAAAATTGGTTTCATGATAAATAAACTCTTTTTATCCAGTCATTAGTCTATGGTAGCCACCATGACATGTCCTGCCACAGGCAACACAATATCACTAATGAAATGAATTAATCTGTCTTTTTCAAGGAGACATTGGAGAATTAGAAATGTACATTTTATAGCAACATTCCAAATAGAAAAAAAAGCTAATAAGTTGGCATTTGTGTTGCCTATTTCAAAATCATCAAGCTGATTTTATTCAGTGAATATTTGTTGCATATTTTCAATGTTCTACAAATTTTCCCCTGTGAAGAGAGTAAATTTTACTGGGGGTGAAATAAAGGGTAGACATTAATTTAAATGGTAGAGGTGACCTCGATTCTGATTCATGACTTGCTATGTGGAATCTCTGACCATAATTGTTCCTATTCTGAAAGAACTGCAAGGGCAAAATGGAGAAGAGCTTGAAGAAAAGAAGGTCCAGCAACAGGCCCAAAGTGGGATGGAGCTCAAGAAGAGGCCCCAAGGCCTGACACTATTACTGAGTCTATGGAGTGCTCACAAAAAGGAACCTACCATGACTGCCCTCTGAAAGACCCAACGAGCAGCTGAAAGAGTTAAATGCAGATATTTGCACCCAATCAATTGACAGAGACGCTCCTGACTCTTGTGGTTGAATTGGGGAAAAGCTGTAAGAAGCTGAGGAGGAGGGAGACCATGTAGGAGGACCAGCAATCTGAGACCTATCAGACACTGGACCACCAACCAGGCACCATACACCACTTGATATGAGGCCCCAGTACACATAAAGCAGAGGATTGCCAGGTCTGGGTTCAGTCAGAGAAGATGCACCTAAACCTCAAGAGACTGGAGGCCCCAGGGAGTTTAGAGGTCTAGTGGGGTGGGGTGGAGACATCCTTGTGGAGACAGAGGGGCAGGGAGGGGGTATGTGATGTGGAACAGTCAGAGGGTGGACCAGGAGGGGTATAAAATCTGAAGTGTAAAGAAATAATTAGATAAAAAGAAGGAATAGAAAGAAAGAAAGAAAGAAAAAAGAAAGAGAGAGAGAAAGAGAGAAAGATTTCTAATGATATTTTGCTATAATCATAGAACTGTGCCTTATTCAGCCACCATCAGAGAGGCTTCCTCCTGTAGCAGATGGTAATGAACACAGAGACCCACAGCCAGAGAGATACCTTAAAATACTCGGGTCTAAAATGTATGTCTCCATTAAATTCATTGAAATCCTTCACCTCAGAGCTCAGGAATCCCTGTGGGAGAGGATGCAATATATATATATATATATTTGAGCCAGAGGAGATGAAGGGCATTGGGAGAACAAGGCCCCCTGAATCAACTGAGCAAGGCTCACATGAACTCACAGAGACGGAAGCCATAGCATCAGAGCCTGCACTAGTTCCTCTGCGTATACATTATAACTTTCAGCTTAGTATTTTTATGGTACTCCCGAATGTATGAATGAGTGGGACTCTGATTCTTGTGTCTGCGCTTAGGGCCGTCTTCCTTCAGTTGGGTTGCCTTGTACAGGCTGGGTGTGATAGTTTTTGTTATTTCTTACTATATTTTATTTTGCTGTTAATCACCTAGAAATCTGTATTTTTCTAATGAGAGACAGAAGAGGAGTGGATCTCATGGAAAGGGAGATGGGGGAGGAACTCAGAATAATAGAAAGAGGGGAAACTGCAATCAGGGTATTTTGTCTGAAAGAAAAACCTAATTTCAATACATGGAAAATTAAAAAGAAATAAAATTTCCAAAGAGTTGGAGAGATTGCTCAGTGGGTAAGGGCACTTGCTGTTCTTCCAGAGGACCTGACTTAGTTCCCAGGATTCAGACTGGGCAGCATATATCCATGTTATTTCTTCTCCAGGGAATATGGTGTCCTTTTCTGACCTCTGATGGTATCCACACATGGACTATACTCACAAACACATAAAACAAATAAAATGAAATAATTTTAGAAGGTTTTTTTTTTAAGTGTTCAAAATAATTAATCACCAGGGAAATGTGAATTAAAACTTTCTTGAGAGTCTACATCACCACAGTTGAACTGGCCATTGTCACAACCACAGATGGCAGCAAACACTGCCATGGGTGTGAGAAAAGGAGACTCTTATTCACCTTTGTTGAGACTGTAAACTGGTACAGATGCTATACACATCAGTAAGACATTTTCTAAGATGTATATAAAAACTATTGATAGAATGTAGTCATAATTATTTTGCAACATACTTTTAATAAGGGTTCAACCTCTCTTCTAACCCACCACCCAGCGGTCAGTCTCATAGCAAAACACCAATGAGACTCAGCAGCCGTAGACCAGTCCTCTTGGCAGGCAGACACCAGGCATGAAAAGACAGCCACAGTCCAGTCCTTTCAGCAAAAAAGACACCAGACAGCTGTAGTTCAATCAGGAAGAAACTGCCAGGCTTGCCAACCAGCCTGAGGTGAGGCCACAGAAGTGCAAGCTGCAGTAGGAACCTCACAAGCAGTTCTTGGACAAGTTTCTCTCAATGTCAGTGTTACCACAAGTTAAGCTCAATAATGCTATGTAAGGCAACCAATACATTCATGGTGTTAGTGAAGAATTGTGAGATGGAACAAACCAAACCAATGCTTAATGCTTGTCCAACATGTTTGTGCGGTCAAATTTATTCTCCATCATGGGTCCTTTCATGTGTCTGCTATATCAAAACATCCTTTCACCTGTGTCTGCTTCAGGAAAATATTCTTTCACGTGTCACTTAAGCAAGACATCTTTCACCTGTGTGCCCCAGCAAAACATCATTTGGCATAACTAACTTCCCAAAGAAACTAGAAGTTTCCACTTCCATAGAATTATCATGTAACCCTGCTACATCAGTAGTCCTGGACAAATGGATGTATATCCTATTAAGAAGACACTTGCTCATCCATGTTCGTTGTTGCCTAGTCACAATAGCTAGGTAATAGAAACATCCTAAATGTCTATTAATAGATGAATGGATAATGTAAATAGATTACAATTTACACAATGGAATTTTATTCAACTGTGAAGAAAATGAAGTTATGAAACATAGATAAATAAATGGAAAAAGTTGTACTGAACAAGGTAACTGAAATAAATTCTGTATATTCTCTCTCAAATATGGGTCATAATTTCAAACTTCTAGTCCAACTTAGATTACTTGCAGAAACCAGGAAACCAGAAAATCCCATTTCTAAGCAATACTATGTAACAGCAGACTTACATAATTCTCTACTCTCTTGCAAACATACAGCTTCCATTTATAATATGATTAGCATTTCCAAACAAAAGTCACAAAACAGGTTCTTGATAGTATTGGGGTTATAACCCCAGCACTCTGACAGCCAAGGCAATAAGAACACTGGGTGTGAAGGCCGTCTGAACTACACAATGAGATCCAACTCAGCCTGGAAATCAGAGTGAGACTGACTCAGAACCAAAACAGTGGCGTGTCTAGCAGTATAAAATGATCTCGTGGTGCACAGTATTTCATTTCCTATGACAGATTATTCAAGATGTCAGAGCAGGAGGTGTGACACACACAAGCTGGTGAAGAAGGGCAAGGCTGGGAGAGTCTTTAAGTTCGTTCTTCAAGGCTAGAGAGTCCTGCAAAAGTCTGGGCGGGTAAAGAGAGGGTGGGGTTGCTTACTCACTCTGAGATAAAACAGAGCCTTGGAATACCGGGTACAAACTTTGCAAAAGTGCTTAATGTACTCCAAGGGAGCAGCTCACACATCATTGTTGGCCTACATTACAAATAAATGCATACTAATGAGATCAAAATAATATTGGGGGAAATGCCAGAATAGCAGCAAAAAACTATAAACAAATTTGTGCACAGAATTATCCCATGCCATAGAGCAAGCTTTACTAATTATTAACACTCTGTAAAAACTTCTTAGTGTAAGATCTGGAATCTGTCTGAGTTATTTTTGACTGATAATTAGAATCATCTTGGATGTATTCTCCTTTGTTTTCATTATAATTCTGTTTTATGCTACTGAGTCTCTTTGGCTTAGTCAATGAAGTAGCTTCTAGTTGTTGATTCTTTATTCTATTTTTATTATTATTGTTTTATTAGATATTTTCTTCATTTACATTTCAAATGCTATCCCGAATGACCACTAAACCATCCCCCGACCCTGCTCCCCTGCCCAGCCACTCCCACTTTTTGGCCCTGGTGTTTCCCTGTGTGTGGCATATAAAGTTTGCAAGACCAAGGGGCATCTCTTTCCAATGATGGCTGACTACACCATTTTCTGCTACATATGCAGTTAGAGACACAAGCTCTAGAGTACTGATTAGTTCCTATTGTTGTTCCACCTAGAGTGTTGCAGACCCCTTCAGTTCCTTGGGTAATTTCTCTAGCTCCTACATTGGGGTCTCTGTGTTCTATCCTATAGATGACTGTGAGCATCCACTTCTATATTTGACAGGCACTGGCATAGCCTAACAAAAGATAGCTACATCAGTGTCCTTTCAGCAAGTTCTTGCTGGCATATGCAATAGTGTCTGCATTTGGTGGCTGATTATGGGATGGACCCCTGGGTGGGGCAGTCTCTGGATTGTCCATCCTTTCATTTTAGCTCCAAACTTTTTCTCTGCAACTTCTTTCATGGGTATTTTATTCCCTATTTTGGGGAGGAATGAAGTATCCACGTGCTGG
>NC_034599.1:84866251-84868741 GCF_900095145.1 Mus pahari
GTGTTGGAAGCCAATTTTATTTGATATTAGAAAGGCCACTCCAGCTTGTTTCTTCAGACCATTTGCTTGGAAAATTGTTTTTTATTCTTTCACTCTGAGGTAGTGTCTGTCTTTTTCCCTGAGGTGGGTTTCCTGTAAGCAGCAAAATGTTGTGTCCTGTTTGTGTAGCCAGTCTATTAGTCTATGTCTTTTTGTTGGGGAATTGAGTCCATTGATGTTAAGAGAAATTAAAAAAAAAGCCAGAAGATCCTGGACAGATATTATACAGACCCTAAGAGAACACAAATGTCAGCCAAGGCTACTATGCCCAGCAAAACTCTCTGGCTTTAATTGCTTCCTGTTATTTTTGTTTTTAAAGTTGGAATTTTGTTCTTGCAGCTGTCTTCTTTTAGGTTTGTTGAAGGATTACTTTCTTGGTTTTTCTAGAATGTAGTTTCTGTCCTTGTATTGATGTTTTCCCTTTATTATCCTTTGAAGGGCTGGATTCGTGGATAGATATTGTGTGAATTTGATTTTGTCATGGAGCATCTTGGTTTCTCCATCTATGGTAATTGAGAGTTTTGCTGGGTGTAGTAGCCTGGGCTGGCATTTGTTTTCTCTTAGGGTCTGTATAACATCTGTCCAGGGTCTTCTGGCTTTCATTGTCTCTGGTGAGAAATCTGGAATAATTCTAATAGGCATGCCTTTATATGTTACTTGACCTTTTTCTCTTACTGCTNTTAATATTTTGTCTTTATTTAGTGCATTTGTTGTTCTGATTATTATGTTTTGGAAGGAATTTCTTTTCTGGTCCAGTCTATTTGGAGTTTTGTAGTTTTCTTGTATGTTCATGGGCATCTCTTTTTTAAGTTGGGGAAGTTTTCTTGTATAATTTTGTTGAAGATATTTTCTGGCCCTTTAAGTTCAAAATCTTCATTCTCATCTACTCCTATTATCCGTAGGTTTGGTCTTCTCATTGTGTCCTGGATTTCCTGGATGTTTTGAGTTAGGATCTTGTTGCATTTTGCATTTTCTTTGATTGTTGTGTCCATATTCCCTATGGAATCTTCTGTACCTGAGATTCTCTCTCCCATCTCTTGTATTCTGTTGCTGATACTCACATCTATGGTTCCTGATTTCTTTCCTAGGTTTTCTATCTCCAGAGTTGTCTCTCTCTGGGTTTTCTTCATTGTTTCTGCTTCCATTTTCAGATCCTTAATGGTTTTGTTCAATTCCATCCCCTGTTTGGTTGTGTTTTCCTGAAATTTTTAAAGGGATTTTTGTGTTTCTTCTAGCTGTTTAGCAGTGTTTTCCTGTAATTCTTTAAGGGACTTTTGTGCTTCTTCTACCTGTTTAGTAGTGTTTGCCTGTAGTTCTTTAAGACTTCCACCTGTTTAGCAGTAGTCTCCTATAATTCCTTGAGGGATTTTTGTGCTTCCTTTTTAGGGCTTCTCCTTGTTTAGCGTTGTTCTTCTGTATTTCTTTGAGTCAGTTATTACTGTGCTTCTTCAAACCTTCTACCACCATCATGAGATATGATTTTAAATCTGCATCTTGCTTTTCAGGTGTGTTGGGGTATCCAGGACTCGCTGTAGTGGGCATACTGAGGTCTGATGGTGCCCAGTGTTCTTGGTTTCTGTTGGTAAGATTCTTATGATTGCCTTTAGCCATCTGGAAATCTCTGGTGTTAATGTTCAAGCTGTCTCTGGCTGGAATTTGTTCCTCCTGTGATTCTGTTAGCCTCTGTCAGCACTCCTGGGAATCCAACTCTCCCTTATGTCCCTGTGGTCAGAGCACTCTCTGCAGGAAAGCTCTCCTCTTGCAAGGCAGGCGTCCAGGAATCTGAAGCTCTGATCCTCCTTCTGAGTCCTGGGGTCAGAGCCCTCCCTGTAGGCCAACTCTCCTCCCGTGATCCCAAGGACCTGCGGTGTGGAGATTCCTCAGGTGAGCTCAGCTGCCTCTGCTGGGGTTCAGGAGAGAGAAGACAGGGTGCCCCCCAACCAGACCAGAACCCCGCCTTTTGGTGGGTGATGTTCCTTTGACCCTGTTCCTGCTGGCACAAGCCCTCCTAGATTCTCTGGAGTTGATTGTGTTCCACTCACCCGTGATCCTGAGGACCTGTGTTGTGGTGAGTCTTCCAGAGTGCTCAGAGGCCTCCACTGGGGTTACGAAGAGATATGACAGGTCCCCGACCGGACTTGAACTGCTTCTTTATTCTTAAGGAAGCTACTCTGTGTTCTCCTGGAGAGCCTACTTGATAATATACTTTTCAGATAATAAGTTACAAGTTTGAAAAACGCTCCTATTTGCATTCATTCCACTAACAAGTATACCAATAGGAATGGTTTTCAGGTTTTCATTGCATGGTAAGGAACAAGATAAATAGAATCTCTGCTCTTATACTGGTTAGAATTATGAGAGAGGAAGACAGAAGATGAAAACATACATCCCAAAACAGTGTTCTCACATGATACACACACACACACACACACACACACACACACACACACA
>NC_034599.1:84869871-84874620 GCF_900095145.1 Mus pahari
CCCCCCCCCCCACTGACTTTCTTTCTCCTCCAGACCCACTCCTTTGCAGCTTTCATTAGAAAAGAACAGGCTTCTAAAGGCTAAAAACTAAACACGACAAAATAAAATATATTAAGGCGAAACAAAAACTTTTATGTTGAAGACAGACATGGCAACCTAGTAGGACAAAAAAAGAGTCCCAAGTGAAGACAAAAGAGTCAGATACCCACTTCCTGTTACAGTGAAGAGTTCTATAAAAATACTAAGAGGGATGGCTCAGATGTTGGAGGCTAGGCTCACAACCAAATAATAAGATAATAAATGTAAAACATATACAAAGGACCCGGTGTAGACCCATGTAGGTCTGCACTTGCTGCTTCAGCCTCAGTGACCTCATGTATGCCATGCTTAATTGATTCAGAGGGCCTTATTCTTCTGGTGTCCTCCATCCCCTCTTAATTTTAAACTATTCCTACCTTCTTATCAGCAAGATTCTCTGACCCCGAGGGGAGAAATTTGATGAAGACTTCTCATTTAGACTCTCTGTCTTTGAATAGTGTCTGGTTGTGGATCTCTGCATCTGTTCCCATCTGCTTCTGGAGGAAGCTTCTCTGATGGTGAACTGGATAAGGCACTGTACTGGCTAGTTTTGTGTCAACTTGACACAGGCTGGAGTTATCACAAAGAAAGGGGTTTCAGTTGGGGAAGTGCCTCCATGAGATCCAGCTGTAAGGCATTTTCTCAATTAGTGATCAAGGGGCAGAGGTCCCCTTGTGGGTGGTACCATCTCTGGGCTGGTAGTCTTGGTTCTATAATAGAGCAAACTGAGCAAGCCAGGGGAAGTAAGCCAGTAAAGATCATCCCTCCATGGCCACTGCATCAGCTCCTGCTTCCTGACCTGCTTGAGTTCCAGTCCTGACTTCCTTGGTGATGAACAGCAATATGGAAGTATAAGCTGAATGAAAACTTTCCTCCCCAACTGCTTCTTGGTCATGATGTTTGGGCAGGAATAGAAACCATGACTAAGACAGGCACTGATCTATAAGTATAGGAGAATATCATCAGAAACTATATTTATTTATTTATTTATTTATTTATTTATTTATTTATTTAATGTCAGTGGCATTTGGTTTTACACTATGTATCTGGCTACTTAGTCTCTGGTTCTTGATTACCCAAGCAGTGACAGAGATGGGTTCCTTCTAGTGGAGTGGGTCATATATCTATTATTTTATCTATGCACAATAATCACCCTTACTTCTTTCTGTCTCCTTAGGTTTTCAGGGGTGGCTCTTCAGCATGTTATAGCCACAATCATTCAAGCCTCGTATATGTCTTAAGTCTTCCTATTGAAATGCCACATAACCCTATTAAAAATGGGGTACAGATCTAAACAAAGAATTCTCAACTGAGGAAACTTGAAAGGTTGAGAAGCACCTAAAGAAATGTTTAACATCTTTAGTCATCAGTGAAATGCAAATTAAAACAGCCCTGAGATTCTACCTCATACCAGCCAGAATGGCTAAGATCAAAAACTCAGGTAACAGCAGATTCTGGCAAGGATGTAGAGAAAGAGGAACACTCCTCCATTGTTGGTGGGATTGCAAGCTGGTACAACTACTCTGGAAATCAATCTAGCAGTTCTTCAGAAAACTGAACATAATACTGCCTGAAGACCCAGCTATACCACCCCTGGGCATATAACCAAAAGGTGTTCTAACATATAACAAGGACACATGCTCTGCTATGTTCATAGCAGCTATATTTATAATAGCTAGAAGCTGAAAAGAACCCAGATGTCCTTAAACAGAGGAAGGGATACAGAAAATGTGGTACATTTACACAATGGAGTACTAGTCAGGTAATCAAAACAATGACTTCATGAAATTCTTAGGCAAATGTACGGAACTAGAAAATATTCTGAGTGAGGCAACCCAGTCACAGAAGTACACACATTGTATGAACTCACTGATAGGTGAATATTAGCCCAAAAGCTTGGAATACCCAAGATACAATTCACAGACCACATGAAGCTCAAGAAGAAGGAAGATCAAAGTGTGGGTGCTTCAGTCCTTCTTAAAAAGGGGAATAAAATATCATGCGAGGAAGTAAAGAAGCAAAGTGTGGAGCAGAGACTGAAAGAAAGGCCATCTAGAGACTACCCCACCTGGGGATACATCCTATATACAGTCACCAAATGCAGACATTATTGTGGATTCCAAGAAGTGCATGCTAACAGGAGCCTGATATAGCTATCTCCAGAGAGTCTCTGCCAGAGCCTGACATATACAGAGACAGATGCTCGCAGCCAACCATTGAACTGATCACTGGGTCCCCAATGGAGGAGCTAGTAAAAGGACTGAAGGAGCTGAAGGAGTTTGCAACCCCATAGGAAGAACAATATCAACCAACTGGAGCTCCCAGGGTCTAAACTACCAACCAAAGAGTACACATGGAGGGACTCACGGCTCCAGCCAAATATATAGCAGAGTATGGCTTTGACAGACATCAATGGGACCTTGATCCTGTGAAGGCTCGATGCCCCAGTGTATGGGAATGCAAGGGTGGGGAGATGGGAATGGGTAGGTGGGTGGGGGAACACTCTCAAAGAAACAGGAGGGTAGATGGGATAGGGGGTTTCTGGGGGGCAAATCGGGAAAGGGCATACCATTTGAAATGTAAATAACTAAAATATCCAATAAAAAGTGACTAAGCATAAAAATATATTTTAAAAAAGGAATGCCATGTTTTAGTATTCATTGCTTCATAATAGTGTTGTGTCGTTGGCTATATAAATTAGTGCTTTGTGGTAAATACTGTTTCTTTTGTACTATGGAAAACTGCGCATCATCTAGTCATAAATAAGAAACAGAACTTGATTTATCAATAACAAATGTAGTTAAACATACAACTTTACACTCTAACTTCCCCTTTGACACATTCTCCTTTGTCCTGAATACTGTCCTTTATACTTCCATATTGCTCCTCAGAAGTGCCTTTTCTGACCAATCAGGTTGATAGGCCTGTTGTGTTCAAACAACTGACTGATGGTTCTTTAGGTCCATCCAGACAGAAATCAAATGAAGGCAAGAAACTGCTTCTTAATGTCATGGCCTTGAGTTCCAGAGGCTCACAGCTAGAACTCCCAACCCAGAAGCTTTTTACTCTAAATCCTGAAACTCGAGGTGCCCGACTCAAAGCTCACTGTCAGAAGAGTTAAGGGAGGAGTCTCTTGCCCATCAATC
This sequence comes from Mus pahari, assembly GCF_900095145.1. NCBI lineage: Eukaryota > Metazoa > Chordata > Mammalia > Rodentia > Muridae > Mus > Mus pahari. The sequence continues at coordinate 84,873,096 of NC_034599.1, forward strand.
AGAACCTCAACTCTTAAACTATGTATGAAAGTGCGTTCAGCCTTTTAACCTCTGGTGGCTCTCTCAAACTCCTTCAGTGACCCAACCTTGCTGACTGGAGTACTCTGGGCTCCATCTTTTGTTGTTTATAGACTCTCATTTCAGCTTCACTATTCTCCCCCATCTTCTCTGTTTCTTCTTCCCCTCATAGTTGCTGCAGTATTCTGTCTTTTTTAGCTGTTCTCTGAGACTCTTTAGCCACTTTTATATCTAACAACCTTTTTTTGTTTGTTTGTTTTGTTTTTATTTAGGTCTTTATCTTTTAGTTGCATAAATCCTGAAGCCTTAGTGAATAATCTCACTGTTTGGTCCTAGGTCTAAGTCATGTGTCATGCTATTATAAAATATATATCTCACATAAAGAAAAAGGAAAAAAAAAATGTGTTCACTGCTAGTGAGAGTGAAAAGTGGTACAGCCACTAGGGAAATCACTGTGGAGACTCGCTGTAAAGTTAGAAATAGATTTACTCCATGAACTAATTTCACTACTCTTGGCCATATACCCAAAGCTCTCTCTGTTTTTACATAGAGACACATGCTCACCTGTGTTTACTGTTCCTCTATTCACAATAAATGGAAATGAGAAGAACCTAAATGTCCACCATTTGGAAGGCATAATGAAAATGTGATACATTTGCATACTGAGATATTATTCAGTTGTAAAGAAAAAGAAAATTGTGAAATTTGGAGGTAAATGGATGATACTGGAGACAGTCATCCTGATAAAGTCAAGCTAAACTCAAAAGACAAACACCGTATGTGTTCTCTGACATGTAGGTGTCAGCTTTTGTGCTTTAGATATGTGTGTCTCATTGATAATACCCACAGATGTTAGGTAGCTAGAACGGGAATAGGAGAGAAAAGGATATCTTCCCAGAAGATTAATACAAAATATAATGCTTTAAAATAATAAAGGGGACATTATAATAGAGGGGATTAAATGGGGAGATGAATGGGAAGGCAGGCCAGAGGAAGAAAAATGAGAGGCATAACCAATACTATTGAAAAGCCATATAAAAACCTACTACTATTGCTTTCTAAACCGTATACATATATGAAAGGAATTTAAATGGACTCACCATAAAATGGGGAAGACAAATCCCCATGAGATACTATATTCTACCATATAAAATCAACAGTATCAGGGCTTGGTTACATCTTTACTATTCAGTGACCAAATTGTTTCAGCAATCACACCAAAAACTATAGACCATTGGTACTATCTATCCACAACTTAGTGGTATCTTGTTGCTTAACACACCACATATTTATGGCATGGAACATTGGAAAAAAAATCGAGCTCATACTCAACTGTAGGCTAAACCTTACTGGCTAGCATTCATAGTGCTAGAAACTGCTATACTTGTTGCCAGAGGAGAAATGTAATCATCTATCACATTCAGCTACAAAAATTATAATGACCTACCTAAAATATACGCCCACCAGCACAACTATATATATATATTTGGTTGTTTTTTGTTTTGTT
>NC_034599.1:84875650-84877157 GCF_900095145.1 Mus pahari
AGAGAGAGAGAGAGAGAGAGATATTCAGATAGGTCTATCATTTAAAAATTTTAAAAATCAATAATCTTATAAAAATTCCCTTTCTTTAATTTTTAAAAAATTATATTTGCATCTGTCACTTCCTAATTCCTTCTTTTGGATGATTGTGGGTATATTTTCACAGTATTACTTTCAAAGGGATCATCTTTATATGTACACCATTAAGCTCTGTTCTCACCAGTTAAGCTGGATTTACTGATTGTGCAAATGTAGTCTATATTCTTGAACAGATTCAGAGCATGTGAAAACCTCTCCTTGTCAAAATTAATTAGTTTGTGGAAATTGCTTTATTGTGTCATTTGAAGTTGGTTTGCATGCAAGTCATTGTTTTCAAAACAGAAAAAAAGTGATTATCTAGAGTAGAAAAAAGTCTAAACAAGAAATCCCTAAGCTCCAAATCATGTAAATTGCAATATTCAAGACAGCTTATAACTTCTTTTCCCACTGTGGGAATAGCCTATGTGGTTTACTGCCAGCCATCCAAAGCAAAGGTCTCAACAATTGCAATATGGTGTCTCTGGAGTTCTGACAAACCAAGCTTAAGCTGTTGGGCTGTGTGTGTGTGTGTGTGTGTGTGTGTGTGTGTGTGTGTGTGTGTGTGTATTTGTGTATTTGTGTATTTGTGTGTGTGTGTGTATACATATGATAAATAAAAGCTAACATAAGAAATATTTACTATTTTGAAGAGTTGATGTACACAAGTCTGTCACATAATTCTGCCAAATTGATGTTTCTGCTCTGCTTCAGGCAGAATTAGAAATGCTTTACCTGACATACACAGGCTTTCCATACGAGCATAGTAATAGCATCCTCATCTATCAACAGCCTTGTTTCCATTTCTAACAGGTACCTGGTTACACTCAAGCAGTAAAGGCATTATCATGCTCAGGACAAAAAAAAAAATTGTGTGTTTCTGAATTTTCCTTGAAGACATTGGGTTGCTGTCTCTAGCACAGATTATAAACAGCCTGGGAGAACATCAAAGGCTATTTCATTACAACCTGCTGAGCTCTGATTACACACCTCAAAAGTAAATTGTTAACCCAGTGAAAACTCTCCTGAAAGTTAAATCAAATACAACTAAAAATTTCCAAATGTTTGCTTTAAGACTCAGATGTTGCACATGAGAATGTTTCTTGAGACAAGAAAAAAAAAATCTAATTTTTGGAGGATTCATCTTATAAGCATCCATTATTTGTCTGGCAGGATTTATCTCCTCTCAGTTGTTCCTCGTGTGTTTCAGACCACTTATTCTCTTCTCTTTGACACAAGGAGTAATGAACATATAACCATTACCCTCTCATATGCTTAAATCACACTGCATTATTAACTTCAGTGTAAATGAGCCACTTAGCATGGCACACAAACACAGACACACGGACACAGACACACACAGAGACACAGACACACACACACACACACAGACACACAGACACACAGACAGACACACACACACACACACACACAC
>NC_034599.1:84877193-84888596 GCF_900095145.1 Mus pahari
GAGAGAGAGAGAGAGAGAGAGAGAGAGAGAGAGAGAGAGAGAGAGAGAGAGAATAATGGTACCGACATATTATTGGTAGCTTAGAGGCCCACAGATTTGAGACCATGCTAGACTATATATCAAAAAATGAAACCAAATGAACAATTACTAAACATTTATAAATACAAGACACCAAATTTCAAATAATCTGCCAAGCAGTGTGTGTCATTTAAAATGCCTGAAACAGAATTCCAAAGCACCCATGCTGGCTGATGCCTAGCTTTTTACAGTCTGTGAAAAATACACCTGGAAGAATAAGAAATTTTCCACTGGGAATCCCCAAAATCCTGTCACATATTGTTCTTAGTGATGTATGTAACAGTTTTTTTTTGGGGGGGGGGGCAAGAGTCCAAAAATCTAAAAACTGTCAAGAAAATCACCTCTGTCATCAGATAATTCAAAATGATTCCAATCAAAGAGCTGAGTTTTAGTTTGTGTAAATACTCTACTCAGTTCAGCCTTCAGTCTTAGCCATTGTACATCTATAGTCATGTTTCAGCACATCATACCCTGGTCCCTGAAACACACCCCTTTGTTTCCTCTCTCGTGACTTTCTAGCACTGTTTATAGACCTGCATTATGACATCTACATGCTATATTGCAGTTACAAATTATGTGACTGTTTTCTGGTGAACATGAACTTCAGAAGTATAGGGCCATACTATACAACTCATCTCATGCACTTCTTAGCATGACTCCTAGTACACACCTTACTATCAGTAAGTATTAAATAATAAATGATTCTCAGCCGAGATCTGCTTTCTTAGTATGCCTTAGAGAACTATGGGTGTATAAAACTATGATAGTCTTGACCAAATATGCCTTTTAAACAAAAATGTTAAAACATAGTCCTGAGTTTTATAAAAGTGACAATTTGTACAGAACCTCCAAAGTTTTCAGGAACTGTATTTGAAATCATAATCAACAGTAGTGCATACTTTGTTAGTATACAAACTAAGAGTGGATATATCTGTTAGATTAGCTAATATGAATTAGACATACATCACTCATTGAGATATTGCTAGAAAAAAATACAAATGAATAGTTGAGAAAACAGATTAGCTGTTGTTTACAAACATCATATGGGCCAATGTGATGTTGAATATCTACTCCTAAGTGGTTATATGTGAGAAATTAACTTATCTCTTACCCAAAACATGCACACTAATAATGAGTATAGGTTTTATATAACGTCCAAAAGCTAGTGTCAATCAAAGTATACTTCAAGTGCTTTAAAAGAAACCTGTCTCAAATGACTCGATGTTCTTTGATTCATTTATAGAGCTATATCCAATATCTACTGTTTTGCAACAGACATTCATGCACTTAACTTAGAACCTTAAAATGACATCCATTTAGTAACACACACACACACACACACACACACACACACACACACACACATATCATGGTGGACTTAATTGGCGTCTTGCTTAGAGTCTCCTAAGGTCAGACTCTGTGGTCAAACTTCAAGAAACAGTTGGTTCCGTCTCATCAGCTACTTTTGAACTGTAGTCTCTTCTCTCTTACTCTGCCTAATTATAAGTTAATGGCATACATCTTGAAGCTATCACAAATAATCTCACTGTTTGGTTCCTATGTCTAAGTCAAGTCTCATGCTACTATAAAAATATATGTCACATAAAGAAAAGGAAAAATTTATTTACTGCAGGTCAGAGTGCAAACTGGTACAGCTACTCTGGAAATCAGTGTGAAGGTTCCTCAAAAGATTAGAAATGGATTTACCACATGAACCAATGGCACCACTCTTGGCCACATGCATACTCAATGCTCTCTATATTTTTATACAGAGGTGCGTGCTCATCTGTGTTGAGTGCTAGTCAATTCATAATGATGAGGAACTAGAAACAATCTAAATGTCCATCACCTGATGAATACATTGTGAGAATGTGGCACATTTACCTATGGGATATTATTCAGCTGTAAAGAAAAATAACATTATAAAATTTGCAGGTAAATGGTTGGTCTCTGGGAACAATCACCCTGAGTGAGACAGCCTGGACTCAGGAAGACAAATTTCACATCTTCCCTCTTATAGGTAGATGCTAACTTCGAATCTTCAGGGTGTATATTTCATTTAGAATACCCGAGGAGATGAGGCATTTTTAAAGGGTCATGGGTGGTAAGAACATGTGATGATATGCATAAGGAAAAAAGGAATACTGGAAGGGGGTGGGGAATCAGAGGGCAGACCAGAGGAGGGATAATTAACATTAAAGGCCTTTTGAGAAAGTCATATGGAAACCTACTAAATAAAATGATTAGACTGTTGCATTCCTCTTGCTTGCCCTTGAGAACTTGACAATAAGACCTTATTGCTGAAGGCACCACATCCTTGAGTCAGAATGTGAGAAATCATGTAAGGATTCGCCTGGTATCTTTAGCCCCATTGTCCAGTTTTAATTGTGCTGAATGTTACTGTGCATGCCACCAGAGGGGAAAAATGGTAACCATCACTGTCACCTAGTCATGAACTCTGCAAGCTACAATAACAATCAGCTTGGCCAAGATATACCCACTAGTGCAATTCTCGAAAGAATATTATAGGACTGACCAAACGTTTTCTGATTAAGTACAATCAGACCCACTCCTCAAGATGGAACTCATATCTGGCATCATCCTGTGATAAAAGAACCTGTGTCTAGATAGGTCTAAGGCTCTAGGTGAGTACCTACTTCTTGTTATTATGCTAAGTGGACATTATTAATCTGATTTCTAATGGTTTCACTATAACCATAGATTAGGGCATTTCTCAATGGTCTTCAGAGAAGCTTCTTTTTGCAGTAGCTGATAATTAACATAGAGACCCAAAGCTGGTCAATGTACAGAGAGAGAGAGAGAGAGAGAGAGAGAGAGAGAGAGAGAGAGAGAGAGAGAGAGAGACTTCAGAGAGCTTAGCTGTAGTGAATAGAAGAGAGAATAGAAAGGAAGAAGCCACCATCAAAAGAGCATACACAGGGTGGACCTACTCTCCTACCCTTGCCAGAACAGAGGTAGCAGAGGTGCAGCTTGGTCTTCATGTGGGTCTGGAGCAACAGGAGCAGGAGCTATCCCAAAAGCTATTGCCTGTCTGAGGGATATGTTCTTCTAGCTGGACTGCCTTGTCTGGCATCAGCGGGAAAGAATGTGCCCAGCCCTGCATAGACTTGAAGTACCAGGGTGCAGGGATTATGGGGGGGGGGGTGCTCCACCCTCTCAGAGGAAAAATGTAGGCAGAATGGGGGAAAAGATTGTGGGAGGAGGCGACTGGGAGAGGGGCAGTGAGAAGAATGTAAAGTGAATTCTAAAAATATTAGATGAGTCTTAAGGCATCTCTTCCAAACTGTAAAAGCAAGGAACAAATTGCTTAGTATAAGAGAGTCTTCAGTTCACAGAGCTTCCTTGGAGCCTTCCAATAGAGTTCCCTGGAGCAGCTTTACTGAGCCATCACTCATTCTGAGCTAGGATATATGTATGAGTGCTCATTTGCATGTGTGTGTGAGTGTGAGTATGTGCGCATGCGTGCGTGCGTGTGTGTGTGTGTGTGTGTGTGTGTGTGTGTGTTTCTTATGAGGCAGCTACTTTGAAATCATTCATACTCCAGCAAGTGGTCCCTCACTCATTTGCCTGTTAATGACTGTGAAGGTTTGTATATGCTTGGCGCAGGGAGTGGCACTATTAGGAGGTATGGCCCTATTGGAGTAGTGTGTCACTGTGGGTGGAGGCTATAAGACCCTCATCCTAGCTGCCTGGAAGTCAGTATTCTGCTAGCAGCTTTCAGCTGAAGATGAAGAACTCTCAGCTTCTCCTGCACCATGCCTGTCTGGATGCTGCCATGCTCCCACCTTGATGATAGTGGACTGAACCTCTGAACCTGTAAGCAGCCCCAATTAAATGTTGTTCTTATAAGATTCACCTTGGTCACAGTGTCTGTTCACAGCAGTAAAATCCTAACTAAAACAATGACTCTAATAAATTCACTGGCTCACTATGCTAGGCTTCGATAGAACTGTAAATAAATGGTCCTTCAACTCTTTCAAGCAAAGGACACACTGGCAGCCATGCCCTTGTCCCCTGTCTTGTGCCTAAATCAGCATACAAGAGAAGATAAGAAAAACTTTGATCTTAGGTGAAATTCAGTTAAGTTTTAGTTTTTACCCTGGACAAGAAAATTCCAAACCTCTTATGAGAACTCATTTCTACCAAATTTAGTACAGAGTGTATGCCAGAGAATTGCTTGAGAAAGTTATAGTACTTGCTTCAGATTTTGTTCCACAAGCAGAAACAAAGAAAACCTGGAATGGGGCTGGCATTGTAGGGACTGCAGGGAGGAGAGGCACAGCCTGTGCTACCCGCTGGCTCCCTGGTGGCTTTTCCTCTTCATGGTGTCAATTATATTTCTGGAGATGACAGTGCAATTACGCAGAAGAGGACACTCATTTATATCCTTTTAAATTGTAATTTGTCTTCTTACCTTTCTCTAGAACGTGTTTGCTAATCATTATGCTTCTTTAATGAAGAATGTAAGGAGGAAAGAAAAGGTCTTGAATACAGAGAATCATATTTAGGGAAACAATAATCACTACCTGGAGAGAGTTGTTTACACTCCCTAACAGGAGAACAGAAGCACATAAAAAAATAAAAATAAAAATAAAAAATAAAAATAAATTAAAAAAAACATAAATTCAACCGAGGTGCCTGGTTTGTTTGAAATGGCTGCATACTACTTTCCCCACAAGAAACAGGCAATCTAAAACCCAGAACAAATCCTTTTGTATAAGCTTACATCATTTCATTGATATTTATTTTAACTTCTTATGTACCTATTGCCTTTTCCACTTCCCAAGACCCATGTTCCAGTAGAACATGGAAGAGACCAGGTAGTATTCTTATCTTGCTTGTTTTGGTTGGTGAGGAAAGTCTAACACTAACAGAAAGAGTTGATAATAGATAAGTAAGGGCTGGAGAGATGGTTCGGCCATTAAAGACAAGGCTCACAGTCCAAAATGTAAGAGGATGGGTAAGTCATTTGATGAAGGTTCACCCAAATTTTCATGTTGTCCTTAAAAGTGGAAAAATATTCATTCATTTCATGAAGGAAAAAGTGCTTTTGATATTTTATAGGGTGCAAAAGCTAATTGGGAAACAGAAATTTGGGCTACATATCTTAACTATAAACTGGTTTACATACGTTTATTTCACTGTCTTAGGGCCAGACATCATGCTTCCCATTTACTTATGACAATCACTGGAACTCACTTTATCACACAGGTAGTTTCTAAATGATTGCTATATTGCAAGCATTTTGATAGATATTCACCCATTCATTAGGCCTGACAATAAACAGAGCATATGATTTAAAAAAGTATTTATTTTCATAATTTTATTTTCTACCATAGTTAAAAAAAAGTTTCATTGCCTTTAGACATGAAGATTCTACAAGCCAACGTCAGGTCATCTTTATTTCAATGATCAAGTTGATGGCATAATACTCATCAATTCTAGTTACAAGTGATATAACAATTTAATTTGAATTGTTGTTTACTGTCCAAGAAAAAATCTTGAAGTTTTCTGATTTTTCCAAAGATCTTATTAATTACGAGGTCATAACATTCTGATCTCATATAAAGTATCAGTTCTTGAGCTATACTGTTTGTAATTCGACTTCAGTAAAAAAAAATTAGGGCCAAAGTTGCAACAAGGAGAGAATACGCACTAAGTCCCCTTCTTTTGTATGGGAATCCGTTCTGTTATACATGTGCTTTGAGTTGGAGTGCTTAAATGTGTTCAGTCTTAGCATTGAATAAGCATTTCCTTCTATGCAAGGGAATCTTTATACTCTCCATAAAGCACTGATACATTGTGAGTTTTTAAGTGCTTAATGATGAAACAGTATCAACCCATATGTCACAGGAGAGAGAAAAGTCCCCTTGATCCCGTAACATCATACTCTGTTGCCTCATATGTACTGTGCTTTAGAGACTCACGCTTGGATTTCCTTGGAAAATGCTTAGAACAAGTCTAGTTTTGAAAATAAAGCCAAGCATGATGGAGCACTGCTATGATTCCAGCACAAAGGAGATCGAGGCAAAGGGATTAAAAGCTCAATATCATCCTCAGCTGCAAAAAGATTTCAAGGCTAGTCTGAGCTATAGAAGGTCCTGTCCCAAGCAAGACCAACATAAGACTGGTTCACCACAGAACCAACTATATATGCTCTAAACCTTAGGGACTATGATGGAATTTGCAAAGCATGATAGAATATTGCATCAGACTTTGTGGCTCTCAATAAGTCGGTAGCAATCCCTTTGGGTGTAGAATGACCCTTTCTGATCTCATATCAGACACTTACATTATGATTACTAACAGTAGCAAAATTATAGTTATGAAGTAGTAATGATCATACTTTTATGGATGGGGATCACCACAACATGAGGAACTGTATTAAAGGGCTGCAGCAGTAACACATTTGGCGTTCATTAGGATTCACCTAGTAAATACATAAGACTTTAACAACCTATAGGAAAGTAAACTTTTCTTCCATCGACACATATATTTTTTACTGAAGGAATGAACAATATCAAACAATACACAGAAACTATGCCTCTCAAGGGACCACATGATTTTTCTCCTATGGAGTGAAAATATAGTGTTAGACTAGAGAAAAGTAAGATATATGTACTCTGATATGTAGAAGAATATTCAAGAGTCTCCAGTTAATTCTTGAGGCTTGGCCTTTACAGCTTTTTAAATAGTGCTGCAATAATAGATATTAAATGTTAGTCTTAAGTTCAGAGGTTCCTATTCACATTTCTAAAGCCAATCTCAGTCAAATGATCAAATAAGAAAAACTAGAACAGACAAAACACATTGTGAAGAGACTGAGAAAAATTTCAGAAAGACTAAAATCGTCAAGGATACAGCTCCAAAGTCAAAGAAAACCCCACCCCACCCCCACACCTTCTAAGAAGATTTCACGTTATCTAAAGAGTGAGGCAAATGCTCTTAGATCTAAGGGTTGCTGGTTCAAATCTCAGCAGGAGCAGATTTCTCACCAACTGAAAAGGCACTCTCCCCATTAAAGGGACTGACTTAATACAGTTGCATGGACCATTACTGTACAGAATGGGGATTCACAAACTATTTTCTAAATGGGGTCTTTTTGTGCATGTCCAGTAATTTATATAGAAGCCTTTTATAAATAAAAAAGAAAACCTGAGGGGGAGAGTCTAAGAACCCATGATTTGAGCCTTTAATAACTATTGGTATATTAGAGAGAGCCATCTGCAGTAATACAGCAGATCAGACCTTCTTGGCAATGGTCTGAAAAAGCATTCTAAAGATAAAAGCTTAATATTTTTGCAGACCTCAAATGCCCATAAAAGTATTAACAGAATGGTCCTTGAAGTTTGGTCTCAATGTTGGACCTTAAAGTACATGGTCATCATGAATCTCCATTCAAACAGTTCATCACCAGGACATTATCTTTCCTGAAATTTTCACAGAAGATTTTATTACATAAATTTTGACATGATACTGTAATTGTACAGCTGAAACTCTTCTTTAAGGGCAAAGAGGAGTGTGTAGTAAACATTCAGTTTAATGCATCTTAAAATATGATTCTGTGGAAACTGCTAGAACCCTACTTCTCCATTAATTTGTGTCCTTGATCTAGGCCCAACATATTTATGCTAATTTATATTTCACTCAGTGAAAAAATATCCAAGAATAGAAAAATAATGCATTTTGAAAGTACCTTCTCATCTACCAGTTTCAATATATTTTTAGGACCTAATCAAGGCTTTTAAATGGTTATAAATACAGACAGAGACTTATAAATATCGACGACTATAGAGAACTTCCAGTTTTAAATTTTTTTCAAGCAGAATATAATTCTGTATAGTGGGTCAGCTTTTCATGTACCAGTCATTTGAGTCCTGTGACTTATGGCAACTCCATAAGGTTTTGTGGATTTTTAAAAAAATCACTAATATATTAGCTACAAGTGGTAAAAATGAAATAATAAAGCTCACACTGATTTAAAGAAAAGTTATATGTAGAATCATCATTAGTTGATGAGTCATGGCAACATCTGCTTGGGAAGCAAAATGGATCTCAAAGCCCAAAGAATGGCCAGAGAGAAAGTGGTCTCCTATCCCAGCCTTGCGGTTCTTCTTCTTACATTTTGGTCCCTCAGAAGCCACCATTTAGCTCAGTTGAGTCCCTCCTCATTGCATGTCTTGGAGAAATGGCTGCTCCTTACACAGCATTTCAAATAAAAAATACTCCCTCAAAAACTCAAGAGAGGGATCAGCAAAATTGCTCAGTGGGCAAAGGTGCCTGCCAACAAGACTGAAACTGTGAGTTTAGTCCCTGAGAACCACATGGTGGAAGGTGAGAATCAACTCCCAGAAGTTTTCTTTTGATCTCTACATGTCTGCAAGGAGCAAGTGCAACTGCTCACTCCATCCAATATGAAACTAACCTATATAAAAACATTTAAAAAATACAAGCGATCCCTGATTTATTGTATCAATAAAATCAACAAAGATCTATAAGATAAAATGTTCACTGCCAGGTTTCTGATGTTAGGCAATAACTGTAGATTTTATTTTTCCACAAGAAAACATATATGGTGATTTCCTAAGAGTTTAGTTAAAAAAAAAAAAGATGGCTTCATCTGCATGACCATTGTTTTTTTTTATCAAAGTCCCACTTGTAACACATTTAGAAATGTAAGCATGTATTCACAACCACACCACAAACACATGTGTATATATTTCAGGTGAACACTCATATATGCAGCAAAACTTTAGAGTTGGGGGAACTAAGTCTGAGAAATAATATAGGGAGGATATTACAGTAGTATAATGTCAATATGGATTTGATGTGCCAAAACCCCAAACTTGACAGTAAGAAAAAGTAAGAGACTCATAGTCAGCTTTCAGTAAATATTAATTAATGAATGTAGTAATCAGACATAGTAAAAATAACATATGTATTATGAGCTGACAGAGAAACTGTTTCAGTAAATAAACAAAATGATAAATTCTGGTAAATAATTCATTTAAAGTGAGGTTCAGAATGTTACAATTAAAGTTGAGTAGGTGAGAACATGTAATGTTTGTCGTTCCGTATCTGTATCTGAGTAATGACAATCAATACATTTGTTTCACCAGCTCCATCCATTTACCAGCAAATTTCATAACTTCATTTTTCATTGCAGCAGAATTAAGCTCTACTGTAAATAGGTGTCATATTTTCATGATCTATTCACCAGATGATGAATAAATAGCCTTTCTCCATGTTCCAGCTATTTGAGAATGGAGCAGATATGAACAAGATGAAAGCGTGTTTCTATAGTAGGAAACAGTCTCCGCATGTTCAATTTTGGAGAACTGTAGAATAGAGAAAACTATAACATGACCATTAGCGGGGACCATTATCTACTCCTAAGGGACAGGTGAGGGTAGGACACAGGTGACATGAAAGGGAAAGTGGGGATAATGGGAAGGATATTTAAGTCTGAAAATGGATGGTAGGGTAAGGAAAAGGAGGGGATGGGAAAGGGATAACATAACAAGAATGTTTGAAAACACCATGTGGAAAGCTACTGTTTTATAACAAATATATATATATATATCTTTGTTATAAAACAGTAGCTTTCCATATATATATATCAGAAAGCACCCAGAGTAGAATAATTTGGTGGAAATGAAATGAGAATGTTAATTTCTTATCTCATTAAAATTTGTCTATTTACGGGCTGAAAAGATAGCTCAGTGGTTAAGATTGTTCTTCCAGAGGTCCTGTGCTCAATTCCCAGCATTCACTTGGTGGCTCACAACCATCTGTAATGGGATCTAATACCTTCTTCTGGTGTATCTGAAGAGAGTGACAGTGTACTAGCATAGATAAATAAATAAATGTTTTTTTAAAAAATTGTCTATTTACTTAGTCTACATGTGCATACACATGCCAAGGCAGGAGTTGGAAGCCCTATGACAGCCTGAGAGAGATAGCTGTGCTCTTACACTCTGTGGGTCTCCCTGGTAGACAAAGGTGCTCATGTTTTGTGACAACTACCTTTAACCACTGAGCCATCTCACTGCCTCAGGAATTCCTTTTATGATAAAATAATGTGGAAAAGGGAGAAAGAGAGAAGAGGAGCAGGGAATTTAGGAGGCAAAATGGGCAACTGGTATGTGGGTCAAAGGAAACAAGAAAAGCTCAGTGTGCGGGTTCAGCTTCTAGCAGAACCTTACACATCTTCTAGCAAAGCACAAAGGTTTCTTTCAGAAATTTGTCAACTTTATCTACTGCTTTATTTATTTCTGTATATATTTTAAATAATTTTTCAGGTTACAGGGATTGAATTTATGACTTCTGCATGCTTGGCAAGCATGGTGTCATTGAACGATAGCCTACAGCTATTATAATTATTTTGTATATGTCAGTAACTATTGACTTAATAAACAATGTTTTTAATTTGTGTAGAATTAACTAAGAGGAATCATGAGGTCAAGAGAAATGATCAATTTCTGAGACAATTATATTTTCTAAAATGATACTTGCCTTCTCCAAAACAGTATTGAAGTCAGTTAAGAACAGTATTTTAAGTCAATAACTTGTAAAAATTGTAGTATAAAAACATAGCGTTTTCTTTAACTTCCCTGAGCCTCACATGTCTGTATTGGATAATGGAGATAATAAGCATTTCAAAAAATTAATAGGAAAATTAGTTGACCTAACGACAAAACAGAGGATCAGTTTATAATACTTAACATACTTATTTAATTATTTTGACTTTATATGCTAATTTTTTGGTGTGGTACATTGAAAAAAATCCCTATATTTGTTTTGTCTTCAATAATTTATATTCAAGTTTTTGTAGTGTAGAAAAATTCCTGGCAGTGAACTTCTCAAGTGGTTAAAGTCACTTGACCTTTAGCCTCCTGCTTTAAAAATCCCTCAAGAGATATGTTAAATGGCCCAGAAATGTATTGCCTGTCATATCTTATTGCTTAATTAATGACCAAGTAAAATGGCCTATATGACTGCCCTGAAGTAATTGTGAACTTTTCTACCCCAAAAAACCGAAGTCCTCAGTTGCAACAGCACTGTCATAGCACATTTGCTGCTTTTAAGTCTTCACAATCTTTATAAGAAACAGAACATACAAGGGCTGGTGAGTCAGGCATACAAACACCAGCTAAGCGTAATAAAGAACAAGGTTGCTCAGTATAAGTAACATGAAATTGCATGCCACTTTTTTTTTTTTAAGGTATGCCTGGACTCAGCCAAAAATGCTGACATATATATATATATATATATATATATATATATATATATATATATATATAT
>NC_034599.1:84890730-84909818 GCF_900095145.1 Mus pahari
TCTGCTGGTACCAATTTGTCTTAGTGTTTCTGTTCCTGCACAAACATCATGACCAAGCAGCAAGTTGGGGAGGAAAGGGTTTATTAGGCTTACATTTCCATACTGCTATTGATCACCAAAGGATGCAGGACTGGAACTCAAGCAGGTCAGAAAGCAGGAGCTGATGCAGAAGCCATGGAGGGATGGTCTTTACTGACTTGCTTCCCCTGGCTTGCTCAGCCTGCTCTCTTATAGAATCCAAGACTACCAGCCCAGGGATGGTCCCACCCACAAGTGGCCTCTCCCCCTTGATCACTAATTGAGGAAATGCCCCACAGCTGGATCTCATGGAGGCATTTCCCCAACTAAAGCTCCTTTCTCTGTGATAACTCCAGCGGTGTAAAGTTGACACAAAGCTAGCCAGTACAGAAGTATACAGCCCTCTCTACTGATTATTTGTGATTGCACTCTTCTGGCCTCCTACTACCTTATACCATTAATTTCTTTTTATTTTGGTGGTTTTATTTCATTTCTAGGCTACAACTATGCAGTGTCAAAGGGTACTGAAGAATAAGGAAAAGCAGTCTAATTCACTGGAGGGTAAGAGAAGCTGTCTGCTGGTTATGATAGGTCTCGACTCTTCAATGAGTGAGCTGGACTTCCCTGTATCCAAAGCTGCATCGTAGGGTGGTCATGGTGGCTTTGTTCTGGGTCTGGCCAAAGAGATTGTGTAGAGGGAGAGCAGAGGCAAAAAGGTCAAGGAGCACACTGTGATGGGTAACAGTGTCAAGAGGCCTGAGCTTGTGTGAGCAGTGCTAGCTGTTCTGATGTACAGAAAAAGGGAAGAAGTGAGAGACAGTGTAAGGGGAGGACTGGCTGGTGGGGTACACAAAGCTCTTCTGAACAGGCAACATCACAGTTTTCCTGTCAAGGGTTGTGTGTGTTGCCTCCATTTACAACATCTTTTTCCTGGGTGTTAGAATATAATGTATCCATTATGAGAGGTGAGAAAACAAATGTGGGTGGGGGTAACTTTACGTAATTTTATTATTCGTTCAATGAATAAGAAACAAATAGCATTGCTTTATACTATGTCTTCCTTTCTGCGGTGAAGTAACAAAATCAAGGTAGGAGCGATGACTCAGTGGCTAAGAGTACTTGCTGCTCTTGGAGTGGACCCAGGGCCAGATCCCAGCATCCACAATAGATATCTTCAGCAGGAGCTGCTGCCTTTGGCCTCCAGTAACCCTGTGTATTAGTTAGGGTTTTACTGCTGTGAACAGACACCATGACCAAGGCAAGTCTTATAAAAACAACATTTAATTGGGGCTGGCTTACAGGTTCAGAGGTTCAGTCCATTATCATCAAGGCAGGAGCATGGCAGTATCCAGGCAGGCATGGTGCAGGAGGAGCTGAGAGTTCTACGTCTTCATCCAAAGGCTGCTACTGGAAGACTGACTTCCAGGCAACTGGGGTGAGAGTCTTAAGCCCACACCCACAGTGACACACCTACTCCAACCAGGTCACACCTATTCCAACCAGGCCACACCTCCAGATGGTGCCACTCCCTGGTCCAAGAATATACAAACCATTACACCCTGTGTTCCTATGCACATACAACCACACAAACATACAGTTAAAGACTATGATAATAAATCTTAGAGTATGCAAGAAGCTAGGTCACCCGGGCACATTTTCAGCAATAGCTGAGGTAGATATGTTAATATCTTCATACTCACTCAGCAGCTTGGGTTGCTGGAGTTTCAGAAAATCCTTACAAAATCCTTAACAGCATCAGCGTTTAACCATGGAATTTTTAGTTCTAAGAATTCAAGTCTACTTGAGGTGGAAAGTGTTCAGATGGTTTCTACAGTCAGAGAGCTGCCATCTCCCATACTATGCTTCAGTGACATGTAAGGGCAACGAGAGAAAAAAAGGAGATAACTGGAAAGTAAAGCCACTAGAAAATAGGAATCACAGGGAAGACGACAAAAAGGAACAAGTGCACAAGGAACATTTAGTGTTACTCAGACAGCAGGGTACTGAGTCAAACTGTCAGGTCTTGGAAATGGAGCATTAGTACTATATATATTCATATATATGTTCATATACTCATTCTGGTATTTAAGAATAAAATCATATAAGATACACTTATTTGGACACCATGCATCACTAGGGTGAGTATTTCTCTTTTTTTCTTTTTTTTTTTTTTTTAGATATTTTCTTTATTTACATTTCAAATGCTATCCTGAAAGTTTCCTATACCCTCCCCCCGCCTCTGCTCCCCTACCCACCCACTCCCACTTCTTGGTCCTGGCCTTCCCCTGTGCTGGGTCATATAAAGTTTGCAAGACCAAGGGGCCTCTCTTCCCAATGATGGCCGATAGGCCATCTTCTGCTACATATGCAGCTAGAGACACGAGCTCAGGGGGTACTGGTTAGTTCATATTGTTGTTGCACCTACAGGGTTGCAGCCCCCTTCAGCTCCTTGGATACTTTCTCTAGCTCCTCCATTGGGTGAGTATTTCTTTTATGTCCTTGGCTTCTCAGTTGGTCCTCTTTCCAAGCTGCCAAGTGTAATATCATCCAATTTGTAACCCAATGCCTTGTCAACAAGGGACAAGTTTTGTAGATACAGAAGACAGAAACCTTGGAACTAAAATATGGCTGTATTAGTAGAACTGACATAAAGTGCAGGGCTAAATAAATGGCTCAGTCCTGATTTTTAAAAAAAAAAAAAAAATGTCACTGCATTCTGTGTTAGTCTTTAGTTACCATTGCCTCCCAGCCTAAACCTATGGGGTTTTGAATTTTCCTTAAGTTGCTACAGCATTGAGACTTGAAATTTGAAGGATTTAAAATAAATAGAACTTTTGGATGAAAAAAAATCTCTGGTTTTCTTTTTCTTTCTTTCTTTCTTTTTTTTTTTTTTTTTTTTTTTCAGATCTGTAAAAGTAATAGGCGAAAGCACAAAAGGATCAAGAAAAGAAAGATCTCGATCTTTGTCGGAGGTGTGATAAAACAGAGCTGCTTGGGGGGAAATTGGCCTGACCTTCACCCACGTGAAGCTTCAGCTGCATCAGTCTGTCTTACCTCTCTCTGATTAGGTAAAGATTGCCCCTTTCCCTGCCAGAAAGAGTCAAAGAACAAAAAAAGGGGGGTAAATCTTGACAACTATAAAAGGTTTATTTTTTAATCACAGTTGGGCTCATCTAAGCCTGCCTCTAAGCAAACGCTTTCTAAAAGAAATTCTTTGGATCATTTTTATATAGTTTTTTCAACCTCCAGTCTAGATCTCTACTCTCATTTCTTGGATATATATATATATATTAAAGAAATATAAAACCCTTCCTTGCTTGACATGATCGCTCCCCCCCCCCCATCATTTCTTTTAGATTCTCTTCTAAACCTTTACTGAGAGATTATGGCAGGGAGAAAGATGCAAGTCCTCCTCAGCTGGCTAGAAAAGCAAGCAGAATGAGGTTGGCAGAGTCCTGCCAACATTCCAAGGAAACTTGAAGCGCTCCCCGGCACTGAGCCAAAGACTGTCAGGAGAAGGCAGAGCAACATGGAGCCCTGATATTAAGTTACAGACTCTGCTTATTCATAGAGACCAGAGTTTTTCTGTGACACTACTGTCAAACGGCCCCCTGTGTGACTAATATTTTTAACAGCATGATATTTAAAATTTGACAAGGATATAATAATTCATTCTTCAGATAGTCAACATGCTATGAGAGTAAGTCATATCTTCAAAGTATCTTTCAAAGGGGCTATTAAAAGTAGGTTAAAATTCCTCCCCTTCCAGGATGTAATTTAAGTTTGACTTTTCCACTTCGACCACATAAAATTGAATTTTGACTTAAGAGCGAACAACTGAAAATTAGATGGAAAAATAAGGAGAAAGAGCAAATTCACTCACTGCAAGGAAACTATGATGTCTATCTGCAATTAGTATAGAATTTGCTCAGTTGTCTCAGAGTTTCATAACTCTGGTATCCAGTATTCTCCTCTTAAGATTCAGATTGTATTTCTAATTGTAACATAGGATTTAATGGAATACAATCTCTTGATATGATATATAGATGTGAAGCAACACGGGAAAGCAATTATCTACACATTTTCTGCCACAAATTCTCTTCTCTACCCCAGAACTCTGTATATTATGAACCAACTCTCCCAAACAACTAGACATTCTCAAAATAAATTCTTTAAAACCAAAACCTCCCTCAAGCTCCAAGAAAGATATAACCCCTTCTTCCTTTTTTGGCATTCTTTTACCCTAAGCATATGGTTACAAAGATAGGATGTTTGAAGACTCTAGCCACAGAAGAGTGTAAGCCAATAAAAATTAACTTGATAATTCTAATGCAAGAAAAATATGACCACATAAGAAAATCAAAACAATTCCACTGTGGCCTACAAGAATCATAATAGTATTGTGGACTTTTTACAAAATGTATCCAATATTTTCTCAAAAAATATACTTTTTAAAATTATTTTAACATGTACACACAGAAATACTCTAGCCTTTCTTTCACACACACACACACACACACACACACACACACACACACACACACACACACACACCTCTTATGCATGTGCTAGTCAAGATAGATCAAGTACTACAGGGCAACCACAGTAAAATCACACACGGACTTAGTATAAAAAAATAAAATTAAAAACAAATGTGATATCTCTGTTTCTACATCTGTCTTATTTCACCGAGTAGGATGCTCCCCAGTTGCATCCATCTTTCTTGCAAGTAGCATTTCATTCTTCCATATGGATGAACTGAACTTGGCTGCATGTGAGTTTCACGTTGTTTTTTTTTTTTTTTTTTTTTTTTTTTATTTTATTTACTCATCTGTGGTTGGACACCTAAGCTGGTTCTATGGCATGAATGTGAACAGAACTATAATAAACTCGTGCAACAGTTGGCAGGATATGTTGAGTTAGCGGCTTTGGGGTGTATTTACCTGGAAGTGATAGTTTGATCTTCTAGTTCTGGTTTGGGTTATTTTGGTTTAATTTGCTTCAATATGTTTGTCTTTGCTCTGGAGGTGCATTTCTGCAATACAACAAGTAGATGGATCCTGTTTTTATGCATTCTGAATGTCTGGGTGTTTTGATGAGAATGCAGATGTGACTAATATTCAGAGTAGTTGCTGAAGATATGTATTAACCCTTTCATTGTGCTGTGAAATATCTGTTGCTTTCTTGGGTTTTTTGGTTTTTTGTTTTGGTTTGGTTTTTTCGAGACAGGGTTTCTCTGTATAGCTCTGGCTGTCCTGGAACTTGTAGACCAGGCCGGCCTTAAACTCAGAAATATGCCTGCCTCTGCCTCCCAAGTGCTGGAAATAAAGGTATGTGCCACCATGCCCATCTTTGTTGCTTTCTTAATACCTTTCTTGCCACCTTGTAGATGTCCTTACCTTAGATGTGTTAGAGTCCTGCTATAACACTAGTTTAGTTAAGTATTCCTTTCATTCATGTTTATCACATAACACTTCCTCTTTTCCCTTCACTTAAGTGGAATGGCTTTGCAGGCTATAAAAGCATGGGTTGGCAGGTCTCATCTTTCAGAGTTAGATATATATTGTTTCAGGTCTTGCTGGCATTTAGGGTCTTCTGACAATTTCGCTGTGATAGTTGTAGGTTTGTCTTCATATGTGGATCGCTGCTTTTCTCTTGCAGCTTTCAATAGTCTTTGGTTCATATTCTTTGTAAAAAAAAAAAAAACTTCCTACTCTACATCACACTGTGGCCACACGAAACAATTCAAATACAGTAATAGTATGTCAAAGATCTCCCTGGAGTGTCTAATGTCTTTGCCCACATCACCACTACTGTTCTTAGCAGGGTCCTGAGCTATCTCCCTTCCTCACACTCCACCATACAATCCTAATTGTATCTTTTTATCTTTTCCATGGTTTCATATTTTTAAAATTTGTTTTCATTGAAAATAGATTCAGAAAAGAGCAGGTACTCAAGAAAGGACAAACAAATAGAACAAAACAATATACAAAAAGACAAGCAAGGCAAAAGCCCTCATACTGAAGCTAGACAGGGCAACCTAATAGGGGGGAAAGAGCCCCAGGAGCAGGTAAAAGAGTTAGAGATACACCTGCTTCCATGGTGAGGGGTCCCACACAAACACCAAGCTAACATCCATGATGTATACTCAAGAGGACCTGGTGTAGATATATACAGGCCCAGCGCTTGCCATGTAAGTCTCTGTGAGCCCATATGAGCCTTGCTTAGTTGACTTGGTGGGCTATGTTCTCCTGAGGTCCTTCATGCCCTCTTGACTCCTACCATCTTTCCTCCTCTTCTCCTGGGTTCCGCTAGAAAAAGGGACCTCTTAGAGGAGGGACCTGATGGAGACCTCCAATATAGACTATATCTCTGCATAAATGTCTGGCTATGATTCTTTGCACCTGCTCACATTTGCTGCTGGAGCAAGCCTCTATGATGACCACTGGCTGGCACCAGTGTATGAGTATAGCAGAATATCATTAGGAATCATTTCATGTGTGTGACTGGGGTGGGAGGAGGGTATTCAGTATCTAGATCCTGGCCACTCAGGCAGTGTAGATCATAGTTTGTATTTTTGATGTTTGAATTATAATGTGATGTATGGAGGAGCCATTCTGGTCTTCACTGTTTGAAGTCTAGATTCCTTCTGTCTCTGAAAGACCATCTCTTTCCACAGACTTAAAAGCCTTTCTGCCACAATTTATCATGCTTTCCAACCCTTAGCTTAGACTTTTCCTTCTCTATGCCAATGATTTATAAATCTGATTTTTAATACTGTCTTGTAGATCTTGTATATCAGTTCTTATATATCATGCATATGAAAGTACGTTCTGGACACACATTATTATTTCACTACCATTATTGTCTAAAACATCATTCTCTATGTTGTCTTCAGTACTGATACTCTGTTTACACTTAATTCTTTATAAATGTGAGACTTTATAATGTCCTGTATGCTAGGACAATGCTGGGTACAGAGAAGAGAATCAGCCATCAATTGGGTTTTTTGTTTGTTGTTGTTTGTTTTGTTTTGTTTTTAACTTTGTTCCCAATTTTTTTATTCCCAATTTTTAGATTTGTCTTTTTTTTTCAGTATCTTTCTCTTATTGAATTCCTCATCTTATATTGACTTCTTTATTCAATTAAACTGTTTTTTCTCTGCATTCTCTTTGACTTCATTCAAGAATTTATATCTACTTAGATTTTATTGAAAAATTTCATTGTTACTTGCCTTAATTATTTGTAATTTTATCCCCTTGATTCTCAGTAGAATCAGTGAAGAATTAATAGGGTTTGTTTGTTTCAGTTTTTTTTAATGAGTCATGTTGCCTTAATATTTTTTCATGTTTCTTGTGTTTCTACATTGTGAATTACCCGTTTGGAATTAAATTATAGGTTGGAGTTGGGGGAAGTTGTCTGGTTGTTGTTAGTCCCAAGTGTTTGCAGTGGTCAACATTTCTCCCCTAGGCTGTGAATGTAGCCTAGAAGTAAATCCTCAGGGCCACAGGCTGTATCTTTATTAGCTTGTTACAAGTTCAGTGTTAACTGCAGAAGCAACCTCACTGACGCATTTCATGGGCTCACCATGAAATACAGTACTGATCATTAAAAATAATTTCTGTTTATACTCAAGTAAATTTGGGGTGGTGGAAGAAACAAATGTCATCCAGTGTCTTCAAAAATATTAGTTATTAAAAGTGGGAATGGAAAGAAAATAAACTGAATAAAATTGTGGATTGGATTTGTGCAAGAGAGAAAAAGGTCGGGAAAGTTTGTAGATGGAGAAAGGGATAATATTAGGGTAAATGGGGTTTGAAGATTCTTAAAAACATACAGAATTATAGTTAAGACATAAAACGAGAAGAAAATGGGGAAATAAATTTATCTAGTTTGTATGTAAGAGTAATAATAGAGGAAACTCAATAGAAATAGAAATAACAATTATCCCATGTAAGAAATGCAATACAAATTATAATAAATAAAATAAAAATTTAACTTCACAAGACCAAAGCTGAGAAAAGAAAAAGAAAAGGAAAAGTATAATAATAATTTTAAAAAAAAACAAAGAGAAAAAAATGTCAATCAATTTCTCTTCCTTCCTCCAGTGAACCTTCCTTCCTTCCTCCTTGAGTGGCCTTAGGGCTTACCAAGCCCCTACTGCTTGTGTGATAAGTTCAAACTTGTTTGATAAAACTAGTTGATAGCAGATATGAATTATCTCAGTTATCTGTGGAATTTCTGCTCAGGCGTCAGTGAGTGTCAGCCTCTCTTAAGACTTTCTCACCCCTCACCATGATGTGCTATCTCAGCACCTTTTCTACATGGCCTGTTACTGTCCTCTGCCTGAGTTTCGGGTTATAATGGGTAGACTTCAATATCCAAGTTGCTAATATGGTCCCACTCAAGTTTATATTTACCTTTGCCTTTGACTAGTTCTGTCTTACTGGGACTTAAGCCCATCCACACCCCCCACCCCCCACTTTTGTTTTTTAAACCAGCATCTGTGAGTTTAGTTTGAGTATGTTTGTATCCTTGAGGTTCAGTACAGTTAGCCCCTATAGGGTACTCACATGGTCGTGTGGTACTCTGGCTCTGTACCTCTTCTAGGTGGATTTAGGAGGGCAAGTGATTGGGATTTTGAAGACACCATTGCAATGAGTTTTCCACTTTCCAGCAAGGTGGTTCCTTGGAGGATCTGTTTCTGCCTTGCCCAAGCACACTACCTACTGATGCTGGCTTCAAAATTTCCAGCCTCAGCATCTCAGAGCTTGTCACTTCACAGTGCATAATTACTTTTTGTCTCTTCTTTTGCAATTTTCCTTTACTAATCATTTATTGATCCAGAATTTGGAGGATTCCCCTTATTCTCTAATGATTTATTTCTTTAGCTTTAGCTTAGAGTTTCTTTTTCTTTTCTAAACTGAACGTCCACTTTTTTCTGTATTTTATCCAATGCTCTGAACCTCCATTGTATTTTCATGCTTCCCGCTCATTTTGAAGTCATAGATTAAAGATTTCTTTCAGGTTTTTGCCGATGGGAGGGGGAAAGTATTTTCAATCCACGCTCTGCCATCTTACTACTAAAAGTTAAATTTAGAACAGATAGCGCCTCTGCAGCATCCTTGGGCTCTTCTCTCAGCAGCTGTATGCCACATGTTCATTCTGCATTCCAGCTTGCTTTCTATACAGAGCATATGCTTCCGTGGTTGCTTCCAAAGAAGAGCAGGAAGAAAATCCAAGTAATTAAAGACTACACAGTTTGTCCATTCAAAATAATATTGGCCTAAACACACCATGGAGTCTGGACAATGGTTTAGTTGGTAAGGTGATTACTGAGTAAACAAAAAGTCCTGAGTTTGGATTCCTAACACCCATGTTAAAAATGCAGGCATGGCAAAATGGACTTTAAATCAGCTTGAGGTGAGAGGAACAGGAGGATTGTTAGGGCTCACCACATAGCTTTTCTTGCCAAATAAGTGAGCTCCAGGGTCAGTGAGAGATCTTACCTCAAAACATGTTATAGAGAAACAGAGAACGGTATTCAGTCTCTGCCTCCAGTGTCTACACTTATGCACACAAACACCAAACAAATATTTCACATGCTTGAAAAAGGGGACAGAGAAGTACAACTTTTCCATGAATTTCGTAGAATGTGCTATCTAGAGGTTTATGTTCAGCAGAAGTGCTGCAAATGTGGATAGAATTCCCATAGCTAGATACTTCAGTCTTATCTGCAACGAACTCTGATTTTCACCAGGCAGCATGAAACTATTGACAAGAACAAAGCATATTGAAAAGCCAAGACTAACCGTGTTCAGCCACAGTTACTGATTTGTCCTTTGACATGGACAAAGAAGAATACCATTGTTCATGGTCCCAAAATTATGTAGTGCCTGGTATGTCTTGAACATATTTTTTTTTTAATCAAGTCATACAAATTTGCCACCAAATCTCTTATAAATGGGAATAGCTGAAGCTGAATATAAGATGAATTGCTTTAAAAACAGGTTAACATTTTTCTTTTCCTATTCTTGTACAGCACATGTATGTGGGTGATGGCTGCCCATTTTAACTGCTTGGCAGTTCTAAGGATTTACTCACACCATGTATTTAATGACAAATACATAGGAATGATTTGAGAGGAGAATTGAGATGCTCAAACCTGCAGTCAGTATCTCCCATTGCTTTATACTCCATCAAAGATGAAGCCAGCTGACTTCAAAGGAAGTCAGTACTTGCATCAACTCTGCAGGGGTGTTGAGTAAAATGAGGAAAGAGAGGGAAAAAAACACTATTATGTTTTAAATTTCAAGTCCTAAATCATTATTTCCTAGCTGTGCACGAGGTTATGTAGACAGAAAGTAAACTGTTCATGTCATTGGGATGATGATATAGGAGGATCAGGAAGCTTAAGAATGGGAATTTTTAAAGACACATTAAAACCTCTTCTCTCCTGGTGAGTCCATGTGTCCCTGCATATCTATTTTTCAGGGAAGGAGCAAAACACTCTGGTACCCCCATTATTCCCAGTTGCCTGCTGGGGATTGACCTGTTTCAGAAGTCTCTTCTTAAGAGGAATAATTACAGGATACTCCTGAAAATAATGCAGTGCATTTAAAGAGCCACTAATATTTGTTGGGGAGTCTATTTCTAAATGGGATTTTTTGGGCTATTTTTAAGTGTGGTGGAATCCACTTGTTAATCTTAGAATAGTAAAGGCACTCAATTTTCTTGAAAACTACTAACCTCACCTCTCCAACATGTGTATAGAAGATTGCATTGACACTATACTGAAAATGTAGATTTCAAAAGCCTAAGAGAAATTCATGTGACCTTTTTATAAAAAACTCCTTTTATAATGCCTACAATTTAGTTATAGTCTTTTCTAATACTATTCTTGAACTGACTTGTGCGGTGCGTGTGTATATCTAGTGTCCAATGCTAAAAATAATTTTAGTACTAATTTGGAAAACACTTAAATAAAGCATATTTAAATTGATAATTGAAAAAATGGATATGCTTTAAGATTTAGGTAAAGTGACTCAGTATAGAAATACATGATTGATAATGTTTCTGTTGAGGCTGTGGTTGAGTTCATGTTATGAAATAACATGAAATAAAACTGGGTAACAGACTGAATGCAGCTGACATAATTTACAGTATTTTCATGTTGTAATTTTGGAAAAAATTCACTCTTTGCTATAAGAATTTGACCTCATTTTGTAATCTAAATGTCCAAATTTGATGGCCTTTAAAACTTCATCACTCTATCTGTCTCCATATTCTGTAATTATGAAGACATACAAAAACTTGTATAACCAGATTATTGTTTCAATGGAATGGAAGAAAAGATGGACTGTTTCAGAGACTGATGAAATGCTAATAACTAGACAGCTGTTAACATCTGCATTTGTGTGGAGTCATGCTACCAACAATCTTTGTTATTTTATTTAGTTTTCTCTAAGTATACAGAACTGTTCCCTTTTCACTCTAGCTATGGTGTCTTTGTCCAGATGACCATACCAACATGCATAGTATAATCTTTTCATTTGAGATAAGGTCTTGCAGTGATACTAACAATGGCCTCAAATTTCAGGTCTCATGTGTTTTTATTTTCTCCAGTCACCCAAGTATGCAGACACACTGCCACATGGCACCACAATGAGTACAAAGGTGACTATCTTTAAATTGGGAGTTTCCATAACAGAATTCATGTAGTTCACTATCTGAACAAGTCAGTTGTCAAGGTACAAACATAAATAAAATAAGCAAAATAAAATTTGCTTATGACTTATACATAGGAGATACACTAAATATAAACTACATGTTTTGGTTACTTTTAAAAGAATAGATATGCTGGGGACACATATTTAAACATTCATAGAATAAATGGCATATAAATTTAAAAGTTTACAAACCATTAGTCCCAATATCTTCAATGTTTAATGATAGTGTACTTATTACATCTGGACCAAATACTATAGTTTCGTGTTCATACAAGATGTACTTAGATAAGAGCTAGCAATGATGTCCCAGTAATTACTAAACCTCTACTAATGGATAGGACCCACACTTCCCAAATACATTTGATATTAATATGTTTTGTTTCTTGTTGTAAAGTACCTGATCTCCAAAATGAGATTAAAACTTCAATATAGAAAATTCACTCTTTATGTAATGTTTGATTATATTTTAAAAATAAAATACTTCTCTCATGTCTGTCAAATATCTTCTGCTCTGGTTTCAGTCTCCATAAGATGCGGGGTAATGGGGCCCTTGATCTAGAAGCTTACAGAGCCATTTAGAACCTTAGTTTTGCCTCTTCAATGCTTTAAGAAACATTACCTACAAAAATCTTTAAAAGATCATTTACTGAAGTGATATTATAATATATATTTTTTAAGTTATGGATAGCAAAATTATCTGGCTGGTCTGTGAGTGAACTGTGAATTTTTTTTTTATCTTCCAAGGAGACATGAATATACATGTCAATTTTTTTTCCTACTGTAGTAATAGAATTACTTGTTTTCCTTTAAAAATTATACATGCTAATAAGATAGAGGAACTTTAGTAGACAGGAGAGATGAGAGTGGACTCTGGAGATCGTCACTTCTTGTTCCCATAGAACATTGTAAGAAGAAACTATGGGAAGGCACCCTTAGCTAGAGATGCTGGCATCTAAAAACAGCCTGTAGGGGAATAGAGGACCCAGGGCTCCTTTAAAACACTTGACCTAGAACCAGATTAATACATTCTGAACTCTGGGGCCCATCCTATCTCAAAAGGAGCTGGATCCAGGAAAGCTGTCAGCTTCACCTTCTCTGTGGATGGGTCTTACATCTTTCCCCGATGCTAACTTTTTTCACACAAAACAGACTCAGAGCTCTCCTAGATGGTCATTAGCACTTGCTATGCTTCCTTAATAAAAATGGTAAAGATTTCTTTATTATCTCAAATTGTTTGGGGCAGTGCAGGAAGAATGTGGGAGCTGAGAGGTATTTGGGGAAAGAAAAACATGATAAAAATATATTGTCTTAAAGTTTAAAAAAAACTTGTAAAACAAAACCCTTGAATTATCTGAAGACTACAATGGCCTTACTTTATTTAAGATAGTCTTTTATTTCTTAACACTTCCTTTTTATAATTTATTTTATATTATGAGTATATGTGTGTTTCTAAGTGTATATATGTGCACCTTATGTGTGCAGTAGACCTGGGAGTTTTGAATAGGGCTCAGATCTCCTGGATCTGGAGGTACAGATGGTGGTAAGCTGCCATGTGTTTTCTGAAACTCGAATCAGTGTCCCTGTCAGAGCATTAAGACAGCTTAGGGATCTCTCCAAATCCCATTTTCTTCTTGAAACATATTAATGGTTTATCACTGTGAAAAAAAATAGATGAGTAAAAATCCTCTTTCCCATTATCTCTTACTTTTCCCTTTTAATATGCTCTTAATCCACTTAAGAATATAATAGCTTCCATAGAATTTTATAAATTGAAATATGGAAAATATCTAAAACACCACAGTTCTGATTTACAATTACTTGAAAAAAAATCAGTGTCATAGACCACCATTTTGCCAGTTGGGGATCGTGAAGTTTAACCTAGCCTTTCAACTCCTATGTAGTTAGTTTGGCATTTAGATGGGAAATTGAACTGGCTTTTTGCAGTAATGCTATCATTAAGCTTCCAGTCTGGCTCACCAGTTACAATTTATTCAAAAAATAAATGACAGCAGATGTTATAACAGCTACATTAGGAAAATTATACCCATTTAGCTCTAATCAAGCCAATTTCTCACCCATCTGAAGACAAGAGAAGTCAATTTAAAGAGTTCTGAATAAATGGAAAAAAACATTTGCTGACATAACCCAAGGTAGATAACCTGATTACTCATGGGGGGAAATAGTTCTCAGGTGTTCCTGCTATGTGATATGCTGTTCATTAAGAATACTGAAAATGTTTAAAACAGTGTTTTTATTTGATCTTTGAGAACTCTTCACACAATACATTTTGATCATATTTTTTCCATTCCCTACATCTCCCAAACCCTCCTTTACCTTCCTAATTACCCAACTTCGTATTCTTTCTTGGTCAAATAAACAAAACATGGATTCTAGTTTGTGCTGACTGATTACTCCTAATCACGGCATCTTCCCTGTAGTATGGTTGATGTACCCAGTATCCAGTGTCACTCCATACAACACTGATTTTCCTTCTTCTAAAATTTATATGTTGTGGATGGCCTCTTGAGGTGGCTCTATGCCCACTTTCCCTCCTCTATGCTTGGTTTTTTTTTTTTTTTCTGTCTTGAGCTTGTGCAGAAAAACTCAAAGCAGTTTGCCAAAGTCAGGGACAAGTTAAGGGCATCTGCTCTTTGCTCTTTTCTACAATATAGTGTTTAAAGTCTTAACTAGAATAATAGGATATAGAAAAAATAAGGGAGAAGTTAAAATACTGTATTATGCTATTTCAACAATATGCTTCAATTCATTAAAGACTCAAACGGAAAACCCTTACATCAAATACACACTTTCAGAATGCCAAATGAACATATAAAACAAGTAGCCTTCTTAAATATCACAATGAAAAATGTAGTAAGAAAGAAATCAGAGGAAGTAGAGAGAATAAATATAACCAAGGGAGCAAAATACTGCTACACTGAAAAATTTAAAACACTGAAGAAAGATATTATAGAAGACAGTAAAGTATAGAAACACCTATATATCATGGTCTTGAATCATAAGAATTAATATTCTCAAAGTAGCCATCCTACCAAAAGTAATATGTATATCCATTCACTTCAATCTTAATCAAAACTGACATGACATTCTTCATACATAGCCATGTAATCCTGAAGAAAAGGAATCCTGCTAGAGGTATTGTTATGTCTGACTTTAAGCTATACTATAGAGACATAGTTTTAAAATAGCAACAAACACCACCACCACCAAAAAAACAAAAAACAAAAAACAAAAAACAAAAAACAAAAAAACAGACTGGCACAAAACCAGACATGGACATCAGAGGAATAGAACAGAGAACCCCATATACAAGACCCTGCAGATAGAGTGAGGGATAAAAGGATAACCATGTAGCAGTGACTGGCCTGGAATTCACTATGTAGATCAGGCTATCCTTGAACTCACAGAGACCCAGTTGTATCTGCCTCCCAAGTGCTGCATTGAATATAGGTATTACCATTCCCATCTCTGTTCCTGAGTTGTTGTTGTTGTTGTTGTTGTTGTTTTTTAATAAAGGAGCAAGAAATTAAATAAATATACTCTGGAAGAGAGAATCTTCAACTAATGATGAAAGAAATACCTAATATTCACATGTAGAAGAACAAAACTAAATAATTTAAACTCTCACCCTGAACAAAGATCAGTTTCAAATGGATCAAGGATCTCAATATTAAAACCTTAAACTCTGAACCTGATAGTAGAAAAGCTAGAGAATACATCATACAATAAAGCATAAGTAAAGATTGGTAAATTCTTTTCAAATAGAACTAAAGCCACTTGGGAAATAAAACCAACAGTCAAATGATGAGCATAAAATAAAGGGTTTCTGAGCAGCTAAGGAAACTGAATCATTCAAGGAGGCAGTGTGCAGAATGAGGAAATTTTTCCAGTCATAATATGGCAGAGAATTCATACCTAATATATACAAATAACTAAAAATTTTAATGTCAAGAAAACTGATGATTCTGTCAAAGGGGGCTGTGCAACTTAACAGAGTATTAAAAAAAAGATTCAAATGGCTAATACAGACTTGAAAAGGTGATCTTTAGCTTTGGTGGTTTGAATAAGAATGGACTTCATAAGTTTATATATCTGACAGCTTCGCTCCCATTTGGAACTGTTTGGGACGGATTAGAAAGTGTGGACTTGTTGAAGATGGTATGTCACTGGAGGATGGGCTTTAAGATTTCAAGACTCACACTATTTGAATCAGCAGTGTCTGCGCTCTAATTGTAGAAGAAGATATGAATTCCAAGCTTTCTCTGCTCCACCACCATGGACTCTAACCCTCTGAAACTGTAAGCACCAAATTATGTATTTGATTTTATAAGTTGCCTTAGTTATGATGTCTTATCATACATTAGAAAAGTAATACATTAGCCATCAAACAAATTCAAATTCAAATTGGTTTGACATTCCATTTCACTCCAGTAAGACTGACTTATCAAAAAATGAATAACAACAGATATTACAAGTTTGTAGCAGAAGATGAATCCTTATTCAGTGTTGAGGGAAGTGTAGTGTGACCACTATCAAAAATCTAAAGATAAAATTTTCATATGAGCCACTACATCATTCCTGAGCATGAATCCAAAGTACATTATACCTTATGTCAGAAATACCTGTACATCATGTTCATTGTGGCTCCATTCACAATCTTAAAAAAAAAATAGAATTCCCCTGACTGCTCATTGGGATATTTATTCTTGGTTGCTAACTTTATTAAATTTAGAAATAACCAACTTCCAAATGGTTGGGCCTAGCAATGAAGGATTTTTAAAAATTAATTATAATAAATCCCATCTTCTGTATACATACACACATACACATATGTGTGTATGTGTGTATGTATGTGTGTATGTGTATGTGTGTGTGTGTAGGGAGAGAGAAATATTATATATACATATATAGAAATAACTAAAGATAGATATAAATATATAGATGATAGAGAGATTCATTCTATAAGCTCTGTATCTCCAAAGAATCCAAATATACTCACCAGTTGATGAATGGATAATGTAAAATCTGACACATGAACAAATATATTTTATCCAACCATAAAAATGAAGTTTTCAGAAAAGCAGAAGGAAGTGGAACTATGTACTGAGTGAGGTAATCCATATTAGGAAAAACAAATCATATGTGTTCTCTCTCAAATCATATGTGGATCCTAGCTTCAAGTTTATAGACATGTATGTTCAATGGGAATGTCTATAGCGACTAGGAAGTCAGTAAGGAACCATGGGTGGACCAGGGGTCAGTGAGAAGATAGACTAAAATACAACCTATAGAAAAGTAGGAAGTAGATGTGGTAAGTAGTGTTAGATTGAAAGGATAGAGGAATATGGGAAGGAGGGTATACAAAAAAATGCACATATGAGCCTACTAATTTATAAACTATAAATTATAATTGCAAAATATAATAATAACAATAATAAGAATTAATAGATTGAAATGTAGTAACCATTAATGTGTGGCTACTGTTGCTGCCAAGAGGAATAGACTTTCAGATAAGAACACCAGTGCCTACGGGATATTTTCCTGTAAGTTACTGATTAGAGTTGCCAAAGATCCTCCCAAAAGAAGACAAGCTAACTCCATCCAACATGGTAAGAAGCCATTTTTGCTGACATCACAGATTATAATTACGGGACTCAGAAAAGTGCAGTTAGATCTGATCTTAAAACTCCTTTTCTGCACACAAGAGTTCATAGGTCCACAGATATTATGCAAGCTGTTGGGGAAGAGAAACTAATTAACAATCGCATGCAGCTATAGACTATGTTTGCTACAAGGACAATTGCTAGACAAGATATGCCCACTGGTGTAATAGTGGCATGTCTATATTGAAGGTAAACAATTATTTTGTGACTGCATTGGAGGCAAAGTTCATGCCAGGGGCTATCTATGTATGGTGAACTATGAATCTGGTCAAAAGCCTGTGGTGAGAGGTCATGGGCCCAGGGAAGTACGTACTACCTAACATTCTTTTAATAAATATGTTTTTAAACTTTCTTAGTGATATGTTTATAGCATAGATTGTTGTTGTTCTCAATCTAGGTCAGAGAAGCACATTTTAAACAGGGTGATATTACGCCTTTAATCCCAGCACTTGGGAGGCAGAGGGAGGCGGATTTCTGAGTTCAAGGCCAGCCTGGTCTACAAAGTGAGTTCCAGGACAGCCAGGGCCATACAGAGAAACCCTGTCTTGAAAAACAAACAAAAAAATTAACCACAAAAATCAAACAAACAAACAAACAAAAACAGGGTGATATTATGCAGACTTATATCTGGTCAAAATGCTGAGAATTCGTGACTGATGAGCACTCAGACCTAAACAATATGTTTCTATCAACCACTCACCTAAGATTGCCATGAAATGCTGCCATGTAGAAACTAGGAACACAGAATATCAATAGATACAGGCACAAGATTGGGTGCTTCAATTTCCAATGGTAGATAGACACACATTTCCATGAGGACACAAATTTCTGAGAAACTATTGAATGTTAATGGTTTCTATAATGTGTAGGAGGGGGGTTGCATGCAAGCACATGTTTATGTGTGTGTGAGAGAGAGAGGGGACACAGAGAGAGAGATTTTCCTTAACATTATAGCCATTTGAGGATTATTTGGAAAGAAGGAGTTCAGAGGACAATGAGGTGAAATAATTGAGATAACATTGCTCCTCTGGTAGAGGAGAGTGGCAGATAACAAGGTTATTTATTTAACAATCCAAGGTTATAGCTGTAGCAGGACAATAATTGAGCAGTAGAGGTAGTATGTATTGACTTGGTTTGTTGTTGTTGTTTTGTTTTTGTTTTTGTTTTTGGTTTTGGTTTTTGGTTTTTCAAGACAGAGTTTCTCTGTAAAGCACTGGCAGTCATGGAGCTCACTTTGTAGACCAGGCTGGCCTTGAAATCAGAAATCTGCCTGCCTCTGCCTCCCGAATGCTGGGATTAAAGGTGTGCACCACCATGCCCGGCTTTGTTTTTTGTTTTGTTTTGTTTTGTTTTCAATTTTTATTAGGTATTTACTTCATTTACATTTCAAATGCTATCCCCAACGTTGCCTATACCCTCTGCACCCTGCTCCCCTTCCCACCCATTCCCCCTTCTTGACCCTGGTATTCCCCTGTACTGGGGCATATAAAGTTTGCAAGACCAAGGGGCCTCTCTTCCCAATGATGGCCGAATAGGCCATCTTCTGCTACATATGCAGCTAGAGACACGAGCTCTGGGGATACTGGTTAGTTCATATTGTTGTTCCACCATAGGGTGGCAGCCCCCTTCAGCTCCTTGGGTACTTTCTCTAGCTCCTCTA
>NC_034599.1:84909829-84921464 GCF_900095145.1 Mus pahari
CTGGGATCCTGTTGTACTAAGATCCTGGGTGTGTGACACTGCATGGAAGTGGTGTCTCCTTTGAGGACCATGGAGCTGTCAGGTCTGTTCAAAACCAAGGTAAACCAGAACTGATCAAAAGGAACCTGAGCCTCTGGTCAGGAAAGGCTCTGATTTCCTTGTTCCTGCTGTCACAGGCCTGTCCCATTTGGATTGAAGCAGATGTTGTGTTCTACTCACCAATGATCCTAAAATTGCGTGGACAGTCCTCTAGGGACCGTGGGGGTGTCCACCGACTCCTTGCCCTAGGTGACCCGGTGCTGGCACAGACCATAAGGGACTTGTGCCTGTTTTTGCTTTTTAAATCATGTATAACTAGGGTCCCTCCAAATGTTACTTTGATATAGAGTGAATGAAGAAAGAAAGCCTTCCACAATCTAAATGTTTCATTTCTTGTCTATTTCAGACTTAAGGGTTTTTTGTTTGTTTTTTGTTTTTGTTTTTTTTTTTTTAATTTAGAGAGCTTCTAAAGTTTGACAAAGCCTCAACCACTTTACTCTGACTTAACTATCTCAGTATGAGTCTCAGGTACTGTTGTGTTGTTTTTCTTAAAAATTCTTGGGCACCTCTGACAGGAGAACTTTAATGGACCACAGTAGAAAACTGCAAACCAAATCGCTACCATGTTTGCGTATCCTTTCCCTTGAGATATGTGCCCTCACTGACCTCACATACTAATCAACTAGAGTTACTCAATAACACGCCGGTACAATCAATAAACAAAAGTCATCTGCTAGGTAAGATAGATTCTACTGGAAGCCGTCAGAGATTGTCCATGGAAAGGCAACTGAACATGGACAGGACACCTCCTTGTAGCTCAGTTAACTAGAGTTGTCTTTCTGGGATCGCCATCTTTCTTCTTATAAGATTCACACAGCACAGCGTGGCAAAAGTAATGCTTTCCATTGTAAGTCTGATTTTGCCTTTCTCTCCTCAACGTCCTGAAATAATTCTCCAGTTTAATCATAGTAAAAGTCAACCTGTTATGCTTCATGAGACCTCACACAACATGGTCACTCAGACCTCTCTACCAAACCCTCTTCCCTTTGATCACTCGACTTCACTCCTGGCTAATTTGTGTCCCTGGACCACACTTAACTGCCCTCCTTGAGGCGAACTTCACTTTTGCCTACCATACTCCTCTCCCAAAGGGCAAAGTAGTAATTTTGTTACTTCTGTCAAGTATGTACTAACCCAAGCTGAAAACTTTCAATGTGATCTATGTTAGACATCCTACTTAAAAGAACAGTTAGCACTCTCAAATTCCCTCTTGCTGCTCAAGATTCTTTGGAAATTAAAGTTTTTTCCATTCTATGAAATCTAATCATTTACAATATTTAGTATTATGATCATAGCCATCAGAATGTGAGTGTAAAGCTGTGAC
This sequence comes from Mus pahari, assembly GCF_900095145.1. NCBI lineage: Eukaryota > Metazoa > Chordata > Mammalia > Rodentia > Muridae > Mus > Mus pahari. Next base: position 84,911,253 of record NC_034599.1, read on the forward strand.
TTTGCTGTTTTGATTTGTTTTTTTTTTTAAAAAACTGTTTCATTATCTCTTTATCAAATGTCAAGAAAAATTGGTACTCAACAGCTAAATTGATGAATGAATTAATATAATCTTCACTCACAAAACAAAAGTCTGTAGAAAAGATAAGCCAAAGAAATATTAAATATTCCTATAACAAAGGATTTCAAGAAACGGTACTCACAAATTTAATGTTTGTAAGAAGATAGTGCCACAATAATATGATTTGTTGATTTCTAAGTAAATTCTCACTTCACATACCTTCCTACATGCAGGAGTGTGAACATGTGCATATGTACGCACACACAACACATACACACACACACACACACACACACACACACATACACATAAACAGAGAGAGACAGAGACAGAGAGGGACACACACAGAGAGAGAACACATTTAATCTAATACTTTGCCTTTGCTCAGGAGATGTGAGTCTTTCTGTGCTGATATTTAACAAAACTGTAAGAAATAAGAAAGAGCAAACTGCCCAAAAGTAGAATCAGTGAATGGCAAGGCTGAATGTGGAAGAGGCAGTGTCATGTGAGAAAGGAGGTCTGGAAAACTTGCTAGCTTTTCAATATCACAATTATCCAATTCTATTTTTTGACTAAATGGAACACTGGGACCCTAGCTATTTCATAGTATCCAGTACATAGTAAGAAATCAATCAATAAACACATTTCATAAAAGTGTGAAAGTTTTAAAAATTCCTAAGATGTCCTACCTAGCTGCATTGCCTATGCACCACAATAATGAACTGCATCGTAAGATGTTTGCAAAGGCACTGTAAATGATTTTCACATGTTGATGACAGTCAAAAGCTGTCTAATTGGACTTAAGACCCACACAACAGGAGTAAAATTATGGTTGGTACTGGAAACTTCACAACAATCCTGAAACTACTAAGGTCATGAATCTTACAGAGTCTGCTACTACCACTAGATGAGAACAATTCTTTATTGTAGTCTAAATCGCATCTTTAAACCCTAAGAGAAGTAAAGCTGTGATCCCTCATCAGAGAAACCTCTTTACAGCAAGTAGAGATCATCACAGAAAACCACAACTGCGCACAATGCAGAGATCAGTAGATTACAGGGATGCCAGCCTCAGTGGATCCATCTACATCATAGCTTCTGCATTTATAGCTCATGGATCCTAGCAAATGATAGGGCAGAAAGATTGCAAGAGCCAGAATTTCAGGAAGATACCTCAAAATTTCTAAGAGCAAACTTCTAGAAATGATCAACCATCTCAGCCTAGTGACCACCTACAATATTAACTTACAAAATTACTAGCTTTTTTACATGCCAATGACAAAATGCTGAGAATAAAAGGATATATTCCTTTTCACAATAGCATCACATAAAATAAAGTATCTAGGAACAAGCCTAACCAATGATATATTCTAAAAAAAGTTTATTAAAAGTTTCTAAAACTTTAAATCTTTAAAGAGATAGAGAACACTAGGAAATAGAAATAAAGGCATTCCATGTTCATGGATTGATAAAGTTAATATGATGAAAATGATCACTCTCTCAAAGGCAACTTTCAGATTCTAGGATCCCAATCACGATCACCACAATATTTCTCAGATACAGAAAGGGGAGGGAGCATTCTAAAACTCATATGGAAACACAAAAGACCCCAGGTTTCCAAAGTAGTCCTTATTCCTCCTACCACTGAGGATGATGATGATGATGATGGTGGTGGTGGTGGTGGTGGTGGTAGAAGTGGTGAGGATGTAAGGGGATTAGCATTTTGAATGTCAATAATATGGCAGAACTGTATAAATAAAAACAATATGGTACTGTCATAGAAACAGATATGCAGATTAATGGAATAAAATAGAAGAACCAAACAAGAGGACAGGTAACTATAGCCATCCATTTAACATTTGTCAAAGATGTTTAAAACCATCAGTGGAGATAAGATAACATCTTTGACAAATAATGCTGAGAAAATTGGATATCCACATAGAAGATGGTAGAAGAATGAAATCAGGTCTGTATCTATCACCCCAAACAAAAGTAAACAACACTAAAGGAGTTTCAAAAATCCATTATGGTTCATATTATACACTACACATGTATGTGGATTCATATATATATATATATATATATATATATATATACATAAATATTTCAGTGAAATTCTGCCATGTAGGATAATAAAGATCCAGCCAAGGGCCATAGACGATGTGGCAGAAACGCCACATATGAGAAACTTCCTTTAAAATTATTGGTCAGTGAGTTCCAGAGACTTCAAACACAAAGGAGGCTACTGCTGTTGCCCTTCATACCTCCCAAAAAGGGGATATAAGATCTGATTGGTGAAGGCACCTCACTCTCATTTTGCACCCAGGGCTGGTAGAAATGGTCTTACTCGGGAGACTTCCTCCTGTTACAGCATAGGAAGGCATTACATAAGCTTCCAAGGAAGATCAGCAATCATCAGTCCTGTATAGCCCTAATCCCTATGAACCACAACGGTGGCCACACTGGCAAGATCTTCTAAAACCCAAGTGTATAGCTCACTGTCTCATCAATGAAGCTTCTTTCTGCAGGAGACAGAGATCACCCCAGAAAGCTCCAGCTGAACAAAATACAAGGGACAATGGACTGTGGGAGCCCGCGTTCAATCCCTACACCCAAGGCTTAGGGAACATCATGGAAGAAGGGGCAGGCAGATTACAGGAATCAGGGAGCAAGAGTACCTGTGGGGAGATATTGAAGAAGAGAAAGTAGGGAAGAGCTTCAAACCCATGGGCACAGGGGAAATCTTCGTGAACAGAACACCAATGGCTTATGTTCTAAGATCAACGATAGACAAATGGGACTTCATAAAATTGCAAAGCTTCTGTAAGGCAAAGGACACTGTCAATAGGACAAAATGGCAACCCACAGATTGGGAAAAGGTCTTTGCCACTACTATATCTGATAGAGAGCTAATATCCAATATATACAAAGAACTCAAGAAGTTAGACTCCAGAGGACCAAATGACCCTATTAAAATTGGGGAACAGAGCTAAACAGAGAATTCTCAACTGAGAAAATTCGAATGGCCTAGAAGAATCTAAAGAAATGTTCAACATCCTTAGTCATGAGGGAAATGCAAATCAAAACGACCCTGAGATTCTACCTCACAGAGTCAGAATGGCTAAAATAAAAAAGTCAGGTGACAGCAGATGCTGGTGAGGATGTGGAGAGAAAGGAATACTCCTTAAATTTGGGGGAATTGCAAGCTGGTACAACTATTCCAGTCAGGTGGTTCTTCAGAAAACTGAACATAGTATTACCTGAGGACCCAGCTATACCACTCCTGGACATATACCCAAAAGATGCTCCAACATATAACAAAGTCATGTGCTCCACTATGCTCATAGCAGCCTTATTTATAATAGCCAGAAGCTGGAAAAAGCCCAGATGTCCTTCAACAGAGGAATGGATACAGAAAATGTGCTACATTTACACAATGGAGTACTACTCAGCTATTCAAAACAATGACTTTATGAAATTCTTAGACATATGGGTGAATTTGGAAAATATCATCCTGAGTGAGGTAACCCAATCACAAAGGAGCACACATGGTATGTACTCACTGATAAGTGGATATTAGCCCCAAAGTTCAGAATACCCAAGATACAGTTCACGGAACACATGAAGCTCAAGAAGGAAGACCAAAGTGACTTAGTCCTTCTTAGAAGGGGGAACAAAATACTCATGGGAGCACATACAGATACAAAATGTAGAACAGAGACTGAAGGAAAGGCCATCCGGAGACTGCCCCACCTGGGGATCAATCCCATATACCGACACCAAACCAAGACACTATTGAGAATGCCAAGAAGTAATTTCTGGTAGGAGCCTGATATAGCTGTCTCCTGAGAGGCTCTACCAGAGCCTGACAAATACAGAGGTGGATGCTCACAGCCAACCATTGCCCTGAGTGTGGGATCCCTAATGGAGGAGTTAGAGAAAGGGCTGAAGGAGCTGTAGGGGTTTGCAACAATATGAACAATATTCAACAATATGAACCAACCCGAACCCCCAGAGCTCCCAGGGACTAGACCACCAACCAAAGCGTATCCATGGAGTGACCCATGGCTCCAGCAGAATTTGTAGCAGAGAATGGCCTTGCTGGGCATCAATGGGAGGAGAGATCCTGGGTCCTGTGAAGGCTAGATGCCCCAGTGTAAGGGAATGCCTGGGGGGGGGGGAGGCAGGAGTGGATGGGTGATTGGGGGAGCACCCTCATAGAAGCAGAGGGAGGGGAAAATGGGATATGGGGTTTCCAGAAGGGAAACCAGTTAAGGGGATAACATTTGAAATGTAAATAAATATAATAAAATATAGTATCCAATAAAAACTTTCTAAAAAATGAAAAGAAAAACCCAATGAAAGCATAACATGTCTCTGTTTTTTTTTGTTTTTTTGTTTTTTTGTTTTTAAGGAAATAAAAGAAAGAAGAACATGTAGTGGTAGGGAGGAAGGGCTGTGCTTGAGGATAAATATGATCAAAATAAATTGTATAAATATCTGAGTGGAAATTATAATTTAAAACATATTTTTAAATGTATGATTAAGTAAAGTATGGCTTAAGAGTGGTAAGTAGAAGAAAGGAAGTGCAAATGGCTTCTTTCTAGGTCTTTAAAAGTTGGACAATACCAATTATATTTTTAAGGGACAGAATAGGATCAGTTAAACTTTCAAACTTCAGCTCTTTCCTCTACAATTTTAGGCTGGTGCTGGTCTGGACTGGAAATGTATTCACTGTTTTCCAAAGATGTTTTTACTTTTATAGCTTTCCTTCTTTGTACACCTTGGAGTCTCTGATGCCATCCTTAGCTTTACAGTCTGTGGGTTATGATGGTTCTCTCACTCTCCTAAGGCTCCACAGATACCACTCCCTGGGGTGGGGGGGGGGTGGGGGCGGTGGGGATAATGTTCTGGCTGTGACAGTATCTCCCAAGTCGCTTGGGCATGTGCTCAGTACCTGAACAACAGAGATATGTAAAGCTCTAGGATCTCTTTGGACTTTGAAAACCTACATATTAAAGACCATACTGGAGGGATGGAGCTGTGGAAGTCAAGTGGACAGCTGACACTTCAGAATTTTCAGATTCTAGAGCAGTGAACCACAGTGGGTGGCTCTAAGGAATGAGAACCTCACACACCTTAGTCTTGGACTCGACTCGAGATTATAAAACTCCAGAATTGTTCTCGGTTTATGAGGTCTGCTCCCACAATCAAGTGTGGAGCTGAAGGTCTTATGTACTTTGTTGTTTGCATAAGCCCTTGTAATTCTTGTACTTTGGGACTTCTCGGCATCTTTCCTGTCTGCTTTGTACACCTGTGACCTTAGGATGTCACCAGTCAAATTCTGGCTTCCTGATTTGTTGTTATTTCCAGCTCTCAGATCCTCTGAATAGCTCACAGTTAAACAATAGGTGTGTTCTTGAGATGGTGGCCAGTCATTCCCCTCTGAGTGATATATTGTTAGAAAGTAAAATGTCTATCTAATACTGATCCATCTGCTAGAGGTTTTACTATTCAATCAAAACCTTCCAGTAGATTCAAGGCTTGTGAGTGCCATGGGATTGCCTTGTGAATAGGACTGTCAGTCTGTTTTCACCAAAGCCACTGAGTATAGAATTGAAAAGAAATGGAAATATCTAATCCCAAGAACAGACTCTTAATCACTTAGACAAACACCACTGAAGGAAAAAAGAATATATTTTAAAGAAATATGTGTCTCTAGCTGCATATGTAGCAGAAGAGGGCCTATTTGGCCATCATTGGGAAGAGAGGCCCCTTGGTCTTGCAAACTATATATGCTCCAGTACACGGGAATGCCAGGCCCATGAAGTGGGAGTGGGTAGGTAGGGGAGCAGGGGCGGGGGGAGGGTATAGGGAACTTTCAGGATAGCATTTGAAATGTAAATAAAGAAAATATCTAATAAAAAATAAAAAAGAAATACTTTAAATACAGTATTATTAATTAATTCAACATCTAATAAAAATAATTGTCAGTTGAGTTTCCTGTGGCAGTTATATAATTCCATGTACCACTTAAATGATTCACATGCCTTGTGGGAGCGGTTCTCACATTCACCATGGCAAGATGGCGCTGGCATCTGGTGTTCTAACTGGTAAACAAGTGGTCTGCGCATGTGCCGGGTAAATTTCCATCCCTTGTGCCCTGCCTGTCCCATGGCGTCATCTGGGCCGATAGTGAGCAGCCAACCAGGGAGCTACACGTCCTAGGCGGAGAACATTTCCTATATAAGGGAGAGGGTTTTTCACCTCGGGGTCTCCACTTTTGAGTAGCTTATGCATTGCCTCTCGAGATGCATTAAAGCTTTACTGCAGAAGGATCCTGATGTGTCGCATCGTTCTTGCTGGCGAGAAGGTAGCGCGTTGCAATGCCTATCACCATGGAGAACTGAGACAGGAGAACTGTATGTTCAAGACTGGCCTGGGCTAGGTTTTATGTCAAGTTGACACAAGCTAGAATTATCTGGGAAAACAAAAACTTAATCTAGACAAGGTCTCCATCAGACCATCCTGTAGGCAAGTCTTTAGCTCATTTTTTAAAAATTGATGATTGTCGTGGTATGGTTCAGAGCATTGAGGATAGTGTGACCCCCTAGGCAGCTGGTCCTAGGTGACCAAAACAAAACAAAACAAAAACCTGAGCAGGCTCTGCAAAGCAAGCCAGCTCTCTTCCATAACTGCTGCATCAGTTAATTTCTGGGCCTCTGCCTTAAATTTCTGACCTGACTTCCTTTGGATGGTGGATTTTAAACTTTACAATGAAACTCTTTACTCCCTGACTTATAGTTACCGCGTTTTATCACAGTAAGAGAAACCTAAGACACCCTGCCTTTAAAAATTTATCACAATTGAACCAAACACATTAGTTTTAATTTAGTTTTCTTTTCTGAACCAATTAAGAAATTTCATGTTCCCAACTGCCTGAACAAAAGGAAATCTTAGAAAAAAAAATCATCATTTATTACCTAGGAAAAGTGTTGGCTAACGAATTATCTGCTGGCCACATCCCACCAAGCACATACTTTCATAAGCCCCACAAATTAAGAAGAGTTTAGAAGGGGCTGAAAGACATTGAAATAGTAGTATTCTGTACCATGTGAAAACTCGGTAAAACTTTTTTCAAAGTTGATAAAATTCTTTCAAAATAGAGCACTGTGCTGTCTAATTCTGTGTCAGTGTAACACCTTCTGTAGGTGTCAGAGAGGAGGGAGCCTCAAATGGAAAAAATCAAATCAAAACAAAACAAAACTTCCATAATATTTGGCTGCAAGTAGGCCTGTAGGGAATTTTTTAAATTCAGAATAATTAGGGAGGGCCCAACCTATCATGGGTGTTACCACTACTGGCCTGGTGGTCCTGAGTTCTCTAAAAAAGCAGGCAGAATAAATTATGAAGAGCAAGCTAGTAAGCAGCATTCCTCCATGGCCTCTGCATCAACTCCTGCCTCTAAGTTCCTGGCCTGACTTCCTTTGATGATGAACAGTGACATGGAAGTGTAAGCCAAATGAACCCTTTCTTCCCCAACTTGCTCTTGCCTGTAGTGTATTATCACATCAGTAACCCTAACTAAGACAAGCCCACTCTGCCATCCATGTAATAGTCCAATACTGCTTTCTGGTTCAACACAAGAGCTACAGTTGCAAGAACAGATGACTAAAGACCGAATCTAAGAACACATCAAAACTATCATCAATCATGATCAAGTAAGCTTCATCTTAGGGATGCAGGGATGGTTCATTATATGGAAATCCATCAGCATAGTCCACTGTAAAAACAAACTCAAAGATAAAAACCACATTATCATCTTATTAGACGCTGAGAAAGCATTCGAAAAAATTCAACACCCATTCGTGATAAAAGTCTTGGAAAGACCAGGAAATGAAGGCCCATACCTAAACATAATAAAAGCAATATACAGCAAACCAGTAGCCAACATCAAACTAAATGGATAGTTTCTTTTAATCAAAAATGTCATGATTACCAGATAAGACATTAACAAGAAGAAAGTCCGTATTGTCTGACTTCTAGACTAATTAAATAAAATTAATATGCATAATATTAGCATTCCTTCTACAGTCCTCCACTCAGTTACCTAGCAAAAGCCAGGTAGGCCTGGCTTGCTATAAAAGGGGTGTTTTGGCCTTCCTCACTCTCTCTGACCCCTCTCTGCATCTTTTCTCTCCCTAACCCCTTTTCCCCTCTCTCCTTTGCCCTTCCCCCACTCATTCGTGACCCCCCTACACACACACACACACACACACACACACACACACACACACACACACGCTCCACTCCCTCTGTGTGTGTGTGTGTGTGTGTGTGTGTGTGTGTGTGCCTACTGCCATCTCAACTCCCTTTTCCATACCCTAAACAAACTCTATTTTATACTATACCTGTTGTATGGCTGTACCTCAGGGGGAAGGAATGCCTCAGCATGGGCCCATCGAAGCACCCGTCCCACCTCACCATACCGAGCTTTATAAAACATATCTTTGGCTCTTCTTAAAACTACAATACATAAGGCACTTATGCTTCTATATATAGGGTGCAGTGGAGGTAGGCATATTTTGGTGGAAACCAATAGTTCTGTAATTGGGCTTACGGCCTGCTAAACAAGAGGGAAATCACACCTGGTACTGGAAACCTAGCCAACTACCCAGGGCTAGCAAGGTCATGGATCTTGGTAGAGAATCAATAACTACCACTTACTGAACCAGCAGGGTCTCTAACTATATCCTAAAAGATTTATCTTTATAACCACAAATAAGTGTAGTCCTTACCCTATATTAAGGAAACTTTGCAACAGACAGAGGTCATTACAGAAAACCACAACCAGTCAAAATGTGGGATTATAGATCCTATCACAACTGATCCACCCATAACACAACTCCTGAAAACCTAAGGATTCGGGGTAATTACAGAAGAATGGGGGGAAATATTGTAAGGACCAGAGAAACAAGTGAGGTTGTAAGCCCTAGAAATATCAGAAGCTACACACATGAAGCCCCAGCAACATGTCAGGAGGACAACACCAGTGAACATGCTATGGTGCACTGTGGAAACCTCTTGAGGACATAACACTTGACACATAACTGTGAACAACTAAGGAATGAAGAACATGGAAGAAACAGTCTTCCCTAGGGAAGGGCATGCCAATTGGTTATGCAATATTAAATGGTAAGTCCTGAAATCATGTATCTAAGTAACCTTATACAGACTGCACAAGTTGTGTTTATAAATATTTATGTATAAAAATGTATGCACACAACAATTAATGAAAAAGAGGCAATAAACATTAAAAGAAGAGCCAGGAAATGGGATACATGGGAGGATTTAGATGAAGAGAAAAGAAAGGAAAAATAATGTAATCATACTATAATCTCAAAAAAATTTACATGCATAGACAACTCAGGCTGTCTCATCCTATTTTCAGGTGTTGAGAACCAACTTTTGCTGATAATTCCATCCAGCCCTGCTGGATTCTAAATTTCCACCACCAAACTGCCTATCCCACCCAGCCCTACTCATTGCTTCTGTGTACATTTGATCCTCACCTTTAGGCACACACAAGAATCATACCACCAAATGCAATCCAGGATGGACCACTTGCACTCAACTCCCTCTCCCATGAGGCCAGATAACATTGTAGAAGAGAGTAAGGAAAAAGTTAAAGGGCCTGAAGAGGGAGATGACTGTAAAGAAACACAGCAGGGTAGCTGCACATCTCAGGAACAAGTTCCATCTTGCTGGCAGGATCAAAACCGACTTCCTGATCCCTGGCCCTGTAACCCAACTCCTATCCTGATTCTTCTTCGGACATTTCATGTTTCTTTGTAAACCAGTGAAGAATGTGAAGAGGGAAGATGCTATTATCCCATTATAGAAACTAAGGCACAAAAGCCATGAATGTGTTGATTGTCTTGACTTAATTGACTACCTGCAGCTTGATCACTCCTTTGTTCCCTTATCATTCTAAAATTTCAGGACAGAGTCCAGAGGGAAGCTGGCTGCAAAAGCTGAACTAAGGACCCTAAAACTAGGGGACTCAGGATAAGGCCCAGTCGCCAACATTAACTTCCTAGCTTAACCTCTTGTGCCAAAATATGACTGGTTAATGCAAGAGATTTCCCCACA
>NC_034599.1:84924315-84929122 GCF_900095145.1 Mus pahari
TTTGTGACTATTATGAAGGGTGTTGTTTCCCTAATTTCTTTCTCAGCCTGTTTATCCTTTATGTAGAGAAAGGCCATTGATTTGTTTGCATTAATTTTATATCCAGATACTGCACTGAAGCTGTTTATCAGGTTTAGGAGTTCTATGGTACAATTTTTAGGGTCACTTATATATACTATCATATCATCTGCAAATAGTGATATTTTGACTTCTTTCTTTCCAATTTGTATTCTCTTGACCTCCTTTTGTTGTCTAATAGCTCTGGCTAGGACTTCAAGTACTATATTGAATAGGTAGGGAGAGAATAGGCAGCCGTGTCTTGTCCCTGATTTTCATGGGATTGCTTCCAGCTTCTCTCCATTTACTTTGATGTTGGCTACTGGTTTTCTGTAGATTGCTTTTATTATGTTTAGGTATGGGCCTTGAATTCCTGATCTTTCCAAGACTTTTGTCATGAATGAGTGTTGGATTTTGTCAAATGCTTTCTCAGCATCTAGTGAGATGATCATGTCATTTTTGTCTTTGAGTTTGTTTATACAGTGGATTACGTTAATGGATTTCCATATATTAAACCATCCCTGCATCCCTGGAATGAAGCCTACTTGATCATGATGTATGATTGTTTTGATGTGTTCTTGGATTCGATTAGCGAGGATTTAATTGAGTATTTTTGCATTGATATTCATAAGGGAAACTGGTCTGAAATTCTCTATCTTTGTTGGGTCTTTATGTGGTTTAGGTATCAGAGTAATTATGACTTCATAGAATGAATTGGGTAGAGTACCTTCTGTTTCTATTTTGTGGAATAGTTTGAGGAGGGTTGGAATTAGGTCTTCTTTTAAGGTCTGATAGAACTCTGCACTAAACCCATCTGGTCCTGGGCTTTTTTTGGTTGGAAGACTATTAATGACTGCTTCTATTTCTTTAGGGGAAATAGGACTGTTTAGGTCATTAATCTGATCCTGATTTAACTTGGGTACCTGGTATCTGTCTAGAATTTTGTCCGTTTCATCCAGGTTTTTCAGTTTTGTTGAGTATAGCCTTTTATAGAAGGATCTGATGGTGTTTTGGATTTCCTCTGGATCTGTTGTTATGTCTCCCTTTTCATTTCTGATTTTTTTTTTAGTTAGGATGCTCTACCTGTGCCCAAGGTAGATCTAAATCACAGGAAAGTGAATAAAAAGCCATCACACAATCTTTCATTTATTCTTCCTATTAAAAACTATCATATGCTGCTCATTCTTAGCTTGACACATAAGTTTATTTTGAGACATTAATAAATTCCTTTCACACAACTGCAGAACTTAACATGATAAAATACTTCAAGTAGACATGAGCAATATTTCCTGCAAGCACCAGTGAAGCCATCACTTAGCTTTGGTAATCGCAGAGGGACCCATGTAACTAATGTCTTCATGTTCCTCTTTACTGGAAACATCATTGAGAGACTTCAGTTCTGTTTGACATTTTTTTATTCCTGTTTAGCACATACAAAGCATTAAAATTTTAAAAACCAAAAATTCATTAGAAGGAACATCTCCAAACTGTTGTCAATTTAAGTGTACATCTGTGGACATCATTTATGATTTCCTAATTTCCTAGTCAAATAACTATGGACAACTGGGGCATGCTAAGAGAAAGGAAAATGATCTTCTCTCAGGGAGAGGCCTGGTACTAGAACTAAAATCATATACACACAGGTAGCATTATCTGGAATGAGAATGTTATATATATATTTAGGAATATGCATATATTAATACACATATAGGAATGCACACATATTAGGAACATATGTGCATGTGTGTATGTGTGTGTGAGTGCATGTGTGTATGTGTGTGTGTGTGTGTGTGTGTGTGAGAGAGAGAGAGAGAGAGAGAGAGAGAGAGAGAGAGAGAGAGAGAGAGAGAGTGTGTGTGTGTGTGTGTTTGACAACAATTGAAGTAATACGAGCTATGAATTAGAGACAGAGCAAGAGGGTACATGCTGGACTCAGACTCAAAGAGATTCTTTAGCCTTGTTTCCAGAGTGCTGGAATTAAAAGTATGTGCCACCACCACTCAGCATGGAAAGAAAAAAAAATTAGAGAGTTAAGGAATATAATAATCTCTGTAATAAACTTCTGTGGCCCCATTCTTTTCAGTTTCTCAGAATGAAGTACTGAAATTTAAGTCCTATTTACTTTCCAAAGTATGTTAAATGTATGTCCAATGCATTGCACTAAAGGAGGGGGTGAACAGACAGGAGGGGACTACCAGCATTTCTCTGTTCCCTCAGTTTACACGAGAATCACATGGAGCCTATGCTGGGGTTGGTTATTGAGATGCAGGTTGCAAATCTCCCATCTCCTAGTTTATGATGGATGCCAGTGATGTCTGTGGCTAGTAACAGGAGTCCTACATCAAGGAGATTTATGAGAAGGATGCATTTAGTGTTATTCATGAGCCACTTAACAAGCTTCAGCCAAGAATACAATATAGCCTTTGTTTACAGTCCCAGGAGGTCTTTAGAAGGCTTTTGAAAATTGAAGATTTTTTCTTTTTCTTTCTTTCTTTCTTTCTTTCTTTCTTTCTTTCTTTCTTTCTTTCTTTCTTTCTTTCTTTCTCTCTCTTTTTTTTATAAATGGTAGAAGACTTTGAGATGGGTCTGAAAGCTGAAAGCATATTTTCCTGTTAGCTTGAAGAGTGCTATATTTCATTCTAACTTCCCTGTTTCCTCAATAAAAAATTATCAAATATTCCACTGGTATTTTATTTTGCTATTGTTCTGCTACATTAAATAACCAAGAGGGACACATTTTTTTTTTTTTAGAAAAATGATTTCAATCTCTATTACAGGAAGTTTGAGCATCTTAACAGGATATCCAGACTATTTGAAGAGAAATGAAACAACATATGTTTGAAGCTATCTTTTGTATCATACTTTTATGTTTGCGACATGCATGCTTCCCAGTGCACTGTTATTTATGGCGACAATAGTGTGCTCATTCTGACAACCAGGAAAGTTATTTCCACAGCAGACAGAAAGACTTAGCAATCATGTAACTGTGTTAGGATAGCTTTGCTGAATGAAATTAAGAAAATAATTTCAGTTAGCATGAGAATAATGAAGTAACCAATAAAATGTTAACTAAGGGAACTGGATGGTGTGTAGATTACAAGATCTTTTTTTCATTATTGTTTTCAAAAAACCCTTCATTTCTAGGTAATTTCCAACTATACCAAGAAATTATAAATTGTGCTTTTCTTTTAATTTTAATGAAGTTGAAGACATAATATTGATTTTCACACACATGAACCTTAAAAACTGTTTTCAGAAGGATGGCGATTTGTTGTATGACTGCTTTTCATGAGGTTTTATGGGAGACATAAGACTCCAGTTTAACATATAGACATATTATTGGACTCTTCATCAAGACCGGTTTTAAGGTTTAATTCATAGCTGGGATCCTTTATGTGACATAAAGCACTCCAGTCACAAGTCCATCCTTCAGTTTCAATTGCAGAGTTTCAGACACATCATTGCATTTCAGGCCTCAGAAGAGCCTCTTGCTACTCCATCATGGAGTGTTTGGAGTAGCATGGATTTCGGTGTCATTATTTTTTTTTTTAATATTGAAATAGGAACTCAGAGACATAGTAAGACTTTGTTAATTTTGGTCTTATCTACTCCCTAAAACTTTTGGCAATGCTTTCCAAGCCCTATGGCATAGACCAAAGTTACTAAATTTTTGTGACTAGAGACAATAAAAGACAGTTGAAATAATCCATTGTCTACTTGGAATGCCAACCATTTTGGTCATATTAAGTGATTAAAAATTAAAATACAGCACAGTTTGGGGGGATATAAAGCCATCATAAATAATGTAATCAGCTTGATCTGAAGAACATACTACTTGTAAATAATCCAACAGATATAAAGGTGTACTAATGTAATATGCAAATCAATGTATAATATTTGAGACAGGAAAGAGGGGAAAGTCTTAAAATTCTATAAATCCTCACTAATAAGCCTTTGTTTCCCCCTAGGTATTATAGGAATTGTAAAATGCCAGATGATATTATCTTATAATTCCTGAGTATAAGACTTCTTTTTATTATATGATATAGCAGGGTCCATGTCAGACAAGGTAATAAGCGAATGGGAACTAATATTTCCAAAGCTGGAGGCCATGCTGACATCCTTGGCCTGCACTACCACTGAGAGCCATGTGGATATCCATGTTTCATTCTGCATCAGAGGGCTGGGTTGATTCTATAGCCTGTACTACCACCAGAGACTATGTTAATGTCTATAGCACATGCTGATGCCAAAGACCATGTGGATGTCCATGGTTCAAGCTGTTACCAGAAACCATGCAGAAGTCCACGATCCATGTTTCTGATGACTGTAGAGGTCATGGAAGCTACTTTTGCAGTGGTATATATTACTGCAGACTCATAGCTGACAAAGAGCAATATAAATGGTATCTTTGACAACCCCTACCCCTGTACTCGCTCCCTCCCCCAGCCCAAAGTAACAGCCTTCCCAGAAAGTCATCAAAGAAAACTCATAAAAAAGCGCGATAAGGATGCTGAAGAGTAACTCTCCACAATTGATGGCTTCTGGTGGGGGTGCAGGTGGGAAACGACTCAGTTTTCATTAAGGGGTTGGTTACCAGGAATTTGATCATGCTTTAGTAAATACATGAGCAATACAAATTGGACTTGTTTCTTCTCCTTCTCCTTCTCCTTCTCCTTCTCCTTCTCCTTCTCCTTCTCCTTCTCCTTCTCCTTCTCCTTCTCCTTCTCCTTCTCCTTCTCCTTCTCCT
>NC_034599.1:84929278-84942791 GCF_900095145.1 Mus pahari
CTCCTCCTCCTCCTCCTCCTCCTCTTCCTTCTTCCTTGAGAGATATCAAGTGTCAAGGGGCATACCTGGTAAGACTGGGAAATGAGCGTGATTGAAATATATGATATGAAATGCCCAACTGATCAATAAAATGTTATGTTGGGAAAACTGTAGTCACTCTGGAGTTCAGAAAATGTATTTTGTTTATACCATGAATAAGCCAAGTAACTGAAGAAGTAGTTAACATAGATTTCTCTGATTCTTGACATAGTCATTAATAAATGAAATTAGGAATTTTACTAATACATATCTTAGATGAAAAGAAACATGTTCACTCAATAACACTAGTAACTAGTTGTTGATATCCAAATTTGTACAATAGAAGTAATACGTTTCTTTGATTTTGTTATTAACTTATAATTCTTTACTCCATATATTTATGAATCCTGTTAATTCTGGTCTTCAAATTAACCACCTATACTATGCAAAACAAGAATGCTCAACAGCAAGTGTGGTGCCACACTGAAGATAAAGAAGTAAGTTCCTTGTCAAAGTCTCCAGAGGAGTATGTCTGCCAGGGTAGTGGTTATGCAAAGCAAACACAGCTATTGGCTCAAAGTGATGTCATGAATGAGCAGCTGCCACATAGACATCAGTAGAGAATAAATGCTCTTAATATTCCAATTACTGCATTTAAAATATTTGTTGCATTATTTTCTTTCGTAATTGGAGCTCATTTCTAGATCTAATTGCTTGTTAATTTTTTTATTTCCTCCTGAAGAAATAAGTCATTTGGTTTCTCCATTTAAAAGCTTACCTTTTAAAGCAAAACTTTTATTTATACAAATATTGTAAAGAAAAGCTCCAATATCCTTGGAACCTGAAGGGGCTACCTCCTGTCTAAGCAGGACCCCCAATGGAGGGATAAGGACACCAACCCATCCAAAAAACTTTCAACCCAAAATTTGTCCTGTCTACAAGAAATGTAGTGACAAGGATGAAGCACAGACTGAAGGAGAATGGACAACCAATAACCAGGCAGACTCATCTAGATACCTACCCCTTGGGCATGCATAGATTCTTTACTCTATTGATGATATTCTGTTATGTTTGCAGACAGGAACCTAGCATAACTGTCCTCTGAGAAGTCCTATTCAGCATTGGACTGAAACAGATATAAAGACCCATAGCCAAACACTGAACAGAGCTTTGGGATTCTTATGGAATAGTTGAGAGAAGGATTGAGGGCCCTGAAGAGGATAGAGACTCCACAGGAATACCAACAGAGTCAGCTATCCTGGACTCTTGGGGCTCTCAGAGACTGAATCATCAAACAAAAAGCATACACAGGCTGGATCTAGGACCCCTGAACATACACACCAGATGTACAAGTAGGTCTTCATGAGACCCTCTAACAACTGGAGCAGGAGCTGTCCTTGAAGCTGCTGCCTGTCTGTGGAATCCAGTCCCCTATCTAGACTGCTTTGTCTGGCCTTAGTGGGAGAGGATTCCCCTAGCCCTGCAGAGAGACTTGATGTATCAGATTGGTGGGATTAGGGCAGAAGTTCTCTACCTTCTCAGAGAAGAAAGGTAAGAGGTAATCGGTGGGACTGTGTGAGGGGGTACTATGTGGGGGGCAGCAATTAGGATGTAAAGTCAATAAATAAATGAGAGAAAAGTTCCAACACCTTGAAATATTGTTCATTTTCATAATTTTTGAAAATAGATTCTTCTTACATACATTGAAACCTGATCACAGTTTTCCCTCCTTCCTCCTTTCCTCCTCCCTTTGACTTAACTCCTCCAGTTTCCCCAATTCCTCTCCACCATTTCTCTGCAGAAAAGAGATAACAAAAGGCCCCCCAAGAGACAAAAACCAAACAGAGCAAACAAGTCAAAAACCATCTTATGGACATGAGACAAGGCAAACCAAGAGGAAGAAAAGAGCCCCAAGAACAGGCAAAAGGGTTAGAGACACACCTACTCCCACTGTTAAGAGTCTCAAAAATTAATAATAGCCATAGCATATACGTAGGGGACCCATACAGGCCCCAAGCTTTCAACATTAGTCTCTGTGAGCCCATATGAGCCAGGCTTAGTTGATTCACCTGGCTGTGATCTGATACCCTCCATCCCCTCTGATTCCTACAACCTTTCCTGCCCACCTTCTGCAGGGATTCAAGAGCTGTGAATTCAAGCTAGAACAGGGATACACTTGGCTGGGTAAATTTCTTGTCCTTCCTTTTTCCTTGTTCTGTATATGTGCTTCTCTCTCTCTCTCTCTCTCTCTCTCTCTCTCTCTCTCTCTCTCTCTCTCTCGTGTGTGTATGTGTGTGTGTGACAAGTACAAGATTTTAAAGGTGGAATACTATTTTAAAGACAACTTCTTCCATTTCCTCTCGTCCCATATCCATTCCTATGCCCTCTTAGTTGTGCCAAGAACATGCTAATGGACATCTTTATCTCTTAGGATTTTTTTTTTTCATTTCATTGGACCTTCAGAAAAAAATCCTTGACTGTTTCTGCATAATTCAGTGCAGTCTTGGTAGTGAAGAGAACCTGCTTCTGAACAATGGTAAACTAATCTATAACACAGGCACTAAACTTACGTTTCAAAAATATTCCCAGAAAAATATTATTTCCTTTCTAAACATTTCTAAGAAATGGATTATTGCTATGCATGAATGAACAGGATGTGCATTAACAGATTAGCTCACTAATTTTTTTTTAATCTGCTGCTGAAGTTCAGGATGAAGATCTATTGCTGAACCCTCTCTAAGTGGTGATCCCAGAAAAACTTAAGCAAAAATGAAAATGAGCAAAGATATACCCAACTAGTATCATAGAGCAAAACCTTTAATAGTAACAATATATTAAATTATTTTCTTCTTTCAATATCCACTTCAGCACTGTTGCTGCTGTACACTGAATAAAGTAATCAAGGATTTTCTTTTTAAGGAAAAGAAAACATCATCTCTGTCTTCAATGAGCTTGTTAAGGTGAGTACATGCATATAAGGGCTCTGATAATAATGATCTAAACAGTCTACCCAAATTAGTAAAGCAGTTCTCTAAGTAAGCCTGTGATGTGAGTAGTGCTGTGATCTCTAATTTGTGGATAATGAACAACGCATAGAGAAGTTCCATAACTTCCTAAATGCACACAGCTGATAAAAGAGGGCACATTTCACACCCATGCCCCATAAGTTTGGTTCCAGTCTTCAGGAACCTCCAGGTTTCTACCCACCATGCCATCTGCCACTAACCTACAATAGGAAAATAAGACAGAAAGAGGTACAAATTGGGAAAAAGGAGAAACAAAAATGGAAGTGAGGAAGAGAGAACTTTGAAGGCTGATGGAGCACTTGCTCAAATGTACTCCAAGAGCCGTTTTGGAAGAAAAAGACAATGTGTGTTGTTGAAACTTTAAAGTTAGTAATGATCCTTGAAAATAATCTAAAGATCTTGTTATTGTAATTATCCATACACAACACACATTAATTTTGTTATATTTATTTCTGTGTTTCTCTTTGATAAGATGCTTGTGAGTGATTTGCCACTACTTCCCTGGGTGAATTTAGTAAGAATTCTATGTTTTCCTTGAATTTTCATCCGTGTAGTTAGCACTGTTAGCCCCGTTGTTTCAGAGCCATAGTCTGTGTTTGCAGTGCCAGGGCACCTGACCTGTTCTACTTTGGGAAGCCAAGATACACAGAAAATGGAAGGACATATGAAATCATTTGCTTGAAGTGTATTTCTAGAAACTTTCATGTACATACAGTAAATGGATGGCATGTGACAGAGTGCACTATTTAAGATGGCCTCTTTTTTCATTTCCTTTTTCCCTCTACAACAAATACATGTTAACTAGAATCTGACTATTTCGAGGGATGCTGCACAGCACTACAGGTTAGAGAGGAGAGTCATGTAGCTGATACACTGGGGGTGGGGGCACGTCTTAGGAATAGCCTTAACTGATAATTCCTCGTTTTCTGTAGGCTCATTAGTGAAAGCAGTGTGGAATTGGCCAGTCACTGCCTTAATCAGTACAGCTATGGGTTAGCCATTAGGCATTAGGGTTTCCAGAAATTGGACCCCTGGTAGCGCTTAATACTGGGGCTTATGTCTTATTTCACTGTCCCAAACCACTTGAAGGAATAACAACCACAGCCTGCTTAATTTCATTGAGATGTATGTGCTCAGAAAAAGAATCTTGGTTAGAGCAGTTTTGGATTTTTATTAATATTTTTAACAATCTTCCGAGAATTCTGGAAAGGCAGTCAATGAGAACACGGTGGTGGCAAACTTTGAAATATGCTAATAATGTGTACGGTAATTTGTAACATTTAGATCCAGTTTATTTTGTATGTTTAAATGTTATTGGCAAACATGTGATTATTACTATTTTTTTTTCTTTTTGTAATTAAGTAAAATTTCAAACTTCAGTTCTAGGGTAACTCAACTTTGAAATCCTGAAAATAAGACAGGCGTTGACTATGGCACGACTCATAAATTAACTGTGAGCAAAGGGTGAGTATTCTGATGATAGCCTGTCACAAGAATGGAAGTTGGCATCCCATTTATCAAGCCTGATATGTTAGAAGGTGGAGTGGGTAGAAAATACAGCCCCCCCCACACACACACACTGTATTCCCTAAACAGTTAAGTCTGCAGGTATTTGTCTGAAGTGTTCCTGCCAGAAACCCTTTTGTCCAAAACATCTGAAGAAGGAAAGTCTCCTGTGAGCCCTTTACATTAATCACCAGCACAGTCTACATGAGACTCCGCCAAAAGGGATAGAGGACTCTTGTGTTGAGAGACTTTCAGAAACAGACGGCAGGAACACTCCAGCCTGAGACAGGGCCATGTAGAGAGGAAATGTGAGCCCCTCACCCCTGACCCTCTCTCCTCTTTATTTTGATCCCTTTCACAATGCAAGGTTGGCAGGCACAGGCCAGGCAATCCCTTCTCTCTTTTGTTAGTCTTGGGAAAAAAAAATCTAGAGGTGGCTTACTGTGGCTTTCTTCATTTTTAATTAGAAAGAATTACAACTTATGCCATTTTTTTTTTCAGATCATTTTCTAAAGTGACCCAGCAATAAGGCACTTCTCCAATGTCTATGGTAAACAAATGTAAGTTACAAGAGTCATTATTTTGTGAACTGGGGGTTGGGATGGAGCGGGTTTATTTAGATATTCTTAAAGTATCTTTTTTATCCATTATATGTGAAGTTTTAGAAGAGATTTCTCATACATTAGTCATCACATATTACAAAAAAAATGATAAAAAAGAACATTACATAATTTGTATATTTTGTATTTAACAATTCTGGAGATATACTAAACAAAAAATATAAAGATATAACAACTTCTTGTAGAACTGCCTGTTAAATAACAACCTTGTAAAAATTTAAGGTGCTTATTCTAAAGATAGACATTACTTAAAGGTAATAAAAATAAATATATTCTCTTTACTTTTGAATGATTCTGAGAATATAAATAGTCATGGACATTTGTCCAAGGGGGGAGGGGTGTAACATAGGAAGACGTTTGTGATATATGTGGCACATGGCCTAGACTCTAGAAATTAAAAGAACAAACATATATAATAGTCAACAAACTTTTGAATATATAGTAACAGAAAAGCATCCAAATATTCTGTTTTCTCAGATCAAATATTTTGCTTGCAATCATTTCTTTCTATATCTTCCCTCATATTTGTGACTAATGAATCAATGTCTTAGAAGAGTAGAGGATTTACTTAATTTCTCATTCATATGGGGGAGTGTATATCTGAACACCTTAAAATATGTCATGCTAGTTTTCTTCTCAAAATGTGAATGACAGATAAGAGACGGGAGAATTATGGAATTAAAATGAAACAGCCAAATGTAGGATTTCCAGAGGCACTTGGGATACGTGGTCTAGATAAGAATATCCAAGCTGCCATCCCTGCAAGTAAAGAAGCAAAAACAAGAGAAAAAAGGGCGCGGTCACAAGACAGCCATTCTGGAGAGAGAGGGAGGGAGGGAGGGAGAGAGAGAGAGAGAGAGAGAGAGAGAGAGAGAGAGAGAGAGAGAGGAAGGACATAATCACAATGACTGTGTTTTCATGTACAATTTAATTAAAAGTTATGTTTTATTCTATTTTCCTTTTATTTAAAATAGATTTTTTCATACAATATATTGTGAATATCGTTTTTGCCTCTCCCAACGTGTCCCAGATCCTCGCTACCTCCCCTTCCATTCAAGCATCTCCTTAAAACAAAAGAGAAAGCCAATATATATATATATNAGAGATAACACAGAGGAAAGAGAGAGAGAGAGAGAGAGAGAGAGAGAGAGAGAGAGAGAGAGAGAGGAAGGACATAATCACAATGACTGTGTTTTCATGTACAATGTTAATTAAAAGTTATGTTTTATTCTATTTTCCTTTTATTTAAAATAGATTTTTTCATACAATATATTGTGAATATCGTTTTGCCTCTCCCAACGTGTCCCAGATCCTCGCTACCTCCCCTTCCATTCAAGCATCTCCTTAAAACAAAAGAGAAAGCCAATATATATATATATATATATACAAATGAAAAAAGGGAAGGCACAAGAAACACAAGTAAACACAGGGAAATACATGTTCATACATGCAGAAATCCCATATAACCTCAAAACCAGAAACCATACTACACATGCAAAGAACCTGTAAGCTAATAAAAACAGACAAGAAAATAAATAAATAAAACAAACAAACAAAGGCCCAATGCCCTGACAAAGCATTATGAGACAAAGAACTTCCAAAAGTCCCGTGAGATTCTAAATAGTCATGGACAGTTCTCAGAAGGGGGAGGGGTGTAACATAAGAAGGCGCCTCTGATATATGTGGTTTATGGCCCAGGGTCCAGAAATTCAAAGAATAAACATATGCATAGTCAATGAACTTTTGAATGGCCACTTATAGCTAGGCACATGGCCTGGCCTTTAGACTGCTTTGTAAACCTATCGAGACTTCTTTGTAGAAAACGAATTTTTCATTTGCTAGAAGTTGTCATTAAAGGCAGCTCCTTGGTTAGGGTTGGGGCTTTTGTCCATTTCCCCTCCCAGCACTGAGACTACTTCTCACTCAGACCCAAGCAGCCATATATGCATCCACTGCACTGTGTTTTAGAAGGTCTTGTTTCTTCAGTGTCCTCCTTACCCTCCAGTTCTTACATTCTTTTACCTCCTCTTGTGGGCAGGTCCTTGAGTCCTGAGATGAGCGATTAAATGACTGACATTCCATTTTGGAACTGTTTCAAGCTCTCTCACTCTCTATACATTGCCCCATTGTCAGTCTCTTTGTTTTGTTGTTGTTGTTGGTTTGGTTTGGTTTTTGTTTTGTTTGGTTTGGTTTTTGTTTTGTTTTGTTTTGTTTTGTTTTTGTTTTTGTTTTGTTTTGTTTTCTTTTCCAAAGCTGAGGACCAAACCCAGGGCCTTGCACTTGCTAGGCAAGCGCTCCACCATTGAGCTAAATCCCCATCCCCTTTAATTTGTTTGTTTTTTGTTTTGTTTTGTTGTTTTCTTTTTCCCATTGTGGGTCTCTTCCCCCCCCCCCCAACTGCAGGAGGAAGGTTCTGTGATGACAGCTGGGCAAGACACTGATCTGATTCCCTGGCTGTCGTCAAAATCAGTTTTTTCATAGTTCTGTTGTTTGTTTGTTGATGTTGGTTTTTACGGGTTTTTGTTTTGTTTACTTGCTTTGTTTTATTTTACAAGATTTGAAAACACACTAGAGTACCTTTAATTATAAACATGACCTCTAGCCTTAACAAAATTCATCTCTGGTCACAATATCTCAGTTAATCAATAAATTTAAAACTGAGTTTTATTATTTGTTTGTTTGTTTAGGTTTTCGTATTTTTTCCCAATTGTCTTGCATGAATTTAGAACTAGTGGTATTGAAACTCAAGCCTCTGGGATGCTTTTCTAGCTCATGTACATACAATCTTCTTATGTTCAAGAACTGTATAAAGATCTTCATTACTTCATTTTAGGGGCATTTCAAACAATGAAACATAAATAAAAGCACAGAATACAAAAAAACACCCATTAAAATCATAAAGGAATGCATGCTTAATGTAGCAGAGAAACATTATGAGGCATGTAGGCTAAACACCATTGTTCTGCTGCAGTTGAGAACATGTCTATCAAGCAACTAATCTTCTCTTGGCTTTGTACATACCCTTGAAATAGTCAATAGCTACAGATATTGATTTGCACAAGCAAAATTTAAAGGCTAAATGAACTTCAAAGTACAAGATCTACAAATAGTACAGATTTGTGGAGAAATACTCTTTTTTGTACTAATTCAATCATATTTTATTACGATACTGGTAATCTGTTAAAAACTGCAATTAATACTGTAAAAGAATAAAACTTCTCATAACTTTTTAGACCATGCTCTCATATTGTATTTTTAAATGTTTTTGTGGGGTCTCAGGGGTTTGTTATTGATTTTGCTTTTTCACAATTGTATACTTATATATAACACACTGTGATAACATGAAGTTCCTTCTCCCATATCCTTCCCAGATCCACTAAACTCCTTCTTCCCAACTAGCCCCAGTATTAGACTTCTGTTCTTCATTTCCATATTATTTTGTTGTATTGTAGTATATGTTATATTATTTTATTATTGTATTTGGGTGTAGGCCTTATGCAAGTCATCACAGTTTCTATGTGTTCCTGGTCTCGATGGTCATGTCATATTCGGAAGATGGTTCTTCTTTCCCCATCCTCTGGCTCACACAGTCCTCCCACTGTGTCTTCTGTGATACTCTCTCAGTCTTAGAAGAAGAGAAATTGATGTCTCATTTTGAGCCAATCACTCAGTAGTCAATTATTTCAACACTTTTGCCAATTATGGGTCCCTGCTTTGACTGTCATCCACTGCCAAAAAAGCTTTCCTGACCAAAACTAAGAGAGTCTATGGGTATAAACATAAGTACATAGATGGCGGTTTATCTACATATCCATTTAGCAAAATGTCAGTAATAGATTGCCCCATAAAGCTTGTGACCTCCCTAGTCATAGGGTTGTGACCAAGCTTATAATAGCAGGCTTGATTTTCCCTCCTTGGAGTCAGTCTCTGATCCAACAGAGAATCAGTTGGTTATTCCCTGAATATTTGTTCCAATGTCACACCAGATTTGTTTACAGTTTGTCAAAACCTGGAGAAAAAGAAAGAAGTCTAATTTTCTAATTTCTCCCTGATTTTTACCCTTTTGCCTCTGACCATCTTGCAATTTATTAAAAGCTGTAAGACAAAAAAAGCCAGATCATTTCCGAATTTAGCAATAAGATAGGGTAACTAGTTCTTTCCTGTGAAGAAGGACTCTTGGGCCCTAGATGGTGCATTTATTTCTCTTTAGACTCTTTATTTCTACTTCAGGCTTCAGCATGAAATAGGTATTTCCCCCCCCCATCCATCTACCTACTATCTTTACCATGATCTATCATTTTTATCATTTATCTATTATCACATCTATTTATCTCAAACTAATATTTTATAAAGATTCATGAAATTCAATTTTATTTAATAATTTCTAATACATTACTATTATGTAAGACTATAAGAGTCTCTTGGAAATGACTATTGTATCTTAGGGACAGTTCTACATCATTTCCTCAGTATTCCTTTCTGGTGTCATAGATACTTCTCCTCCTTTTGTTGAAATCAGAAACTGTGGTTTACTTTGTCAGTGGAAACTCAGAGGTCAATGATTCAATGATTTCTTTGATGCCTGTTTTACCTGTTATTGTTGTTGCTATTGTTGTTGTTGTTATCACTTGGTTGGTTTTACTTTTTCAATTTTTTCTTCTTTGATATAATACATCCCATCTGCATTAATCCCTCCCTCCTCTCCTCCCAGCTCCTCCCCACCACCTTCTCTCTTCCTCCACCATCCACTCCTTCTCCAATGGTTATCAACCAAACATGTCATATCAACTTTCTGTAATACTAGGCATCTCCCTTTTATTAAAACTGGATGGGGCAACCCAGTAGGAGGATCAAGCTCCCAAAATTTGCCCCTGCTCCCACTGTTATGGATTTCATAAGAAGGGCAAGCTACATGACTGTAACATATATGCAGAGGGCCTAGGTCAGATCAATGCAGGCTTTCTGGTTGTCAGTTCAGCCTTGTAAGCACTTATGAGCCCAGATTAGTTGATTCCATTGGTTTTCTTGTGGTGTCCTTGGTTTTTATATATTAGTCTTCTGTAAGCCTTTAAATGTTAAAAAACAAACAAACAAACAAACAAACAACCCAAACAGTTGTTCTTGAGATCCTGTGCAAGACGTTTTCTCTTTTCCCTAAATATTCTCAAAGATGCCATCACTTCCAAAGAAGTATCTCTTGAATGCAGAACTTCCCAAGTCAATTTCAAGGAGAAACATGCTCAATGGATACATTGAAATTGAAGTGTATAGTTTCTGAAATGGAACAGATGGTCACAGAGCTAACATGCTTCCATGAAAACAATGGGATAAGTAATAAAAGTCTTTTCTTGATACAGATTCTATTTTTGAAGCATTATCTGGCTTTAATGATTTTCATATTGTAGTAAGTCATGATGTAAGAGGGTTGTAATATTTGTAATAATAACCTTTAGATTTTAACATAGATTCATTAAGATCCAAAACATGTTGCCAAATAAAATATAAAGTAGAATTTGAATTTGGGTAAACAATGAAGAATATATAAAGGAAGAATGTCTCAAAAAGGTTTCAAATCCCACTGTTAGTTCAAATTCAACTTTGATACTCTGTGTGTTTTATTGTTAAATGTATCAATAAGCATTAACTTTTTAAAAGTGTGACTATAAAGTTACTCAGACACTCCCAAGTTGGTTGGGAATAATAGTAATTTTTTATTGAAACTCATTAAGTATTATTATTTTCATGGCTTTTGTACATTTGACATTTCATTTATATGCCTTTCAATAATTTGCCTTTCATGAATTTTTAAAACTATATACAAATGGGCTTAACATTTCTATTGAAATGTCCAGCACTTTTCAGTGGAGTATGAATTTAAATGGCCCTGTGCTATAAAGCCACATAAAATTTATGGAGGAGTGCAGGTATCAGGCAGACAACTTAAGTGAACACTGGTAAAGCCAACAGTTCTCACTTGAGACAGTCTTTGGTTCCCAAATACAGACATAGCTTACTCTCCTGTCCTTCACCCTATTTCACTCCACAGATGGTGCCTGCCCTACAAATTGATGTCTTCAGCAAGCCTATCATTGCTTTTCCCGAATAATATATGCTCCCTGCCTGTCTCTGTAGCACAGTTTGGTAATTCTTCCATTAGCTTAGTCATTTTGTCTTCAGTATGTGTGATTAATGAATTTGTTGTTAAGACTGTAATTGGTTTGGTGGTCCTTGAAGCATGCCTATGGAACGATGGTAGGAATCACCAACAAGTGTTATGTGTTCTGAGTCGGCCATTCCCATCGCTTACTCTCCTATGACCCAGTACTCTCAGAGGAGCATATTAACCTCACAGCAGCCTCTAAAGGTCAAGTGAACATAAGAGTCACATGCCTCTTGCTTCAAAAGCTTGAAGTAATTAAGCTTACTGGAAAGGCATGTCAAAAGCTAAGACCTGCTGAAAAGTGGGCTTACTGTGCCAGTCAGCCAAGTTATGAAGGCAATGTGAAATTCTAGAAGTAAATTAAGAGTTGCTCCAGTTAACACATGAGGAGAAACAAAGAAAAATTGCTTTATTACTGATGTCGAAAGTTTCAGTGGTTTATACACAAGATCAAAACAGGCAAACTCTGATTTAGTTACCAGGTAATATAGAGAAGACTCCAATTCTCTTCGATTCTAAGATTGGCAAACACTTATAGAAAGTGTAGGAGGAAAGTTTGAGAATAACCGAGGTTAGTGGATAATGAGATTTAAAGAAAGTACTATAAGAAAGTCACCTGAAAAGTAAGGTAATTGTCTTAATTAGGGTTTCTGTCCCTATGATAGAACAGCATAACCAAAAGCAACGTGGGGAAGAAATGTAATTTATTTCACATTACACTTCCAGGTAACAACCCATCCCTGAGAGAAGTCAGGGCAATAATCTGGAGGTAGGAACTGAAGCAGAAGCATGGAGGAGTGCTGTTTACTGGGTTGCTCAGTTTGTTTTCTTATACACCCAGGACCATCTACTCAGAAGTGGTAGCACCCAAATGGACCGAATCTTCCCATCTCAACCATGAATCAAGAACATGCTTGACAGGTCTGCCCACAGGCACATCTGGCAAGTCCATTTTCTCAATTAAGGTTCCTCTTCACAAAAAAACTAGCTTGTGGCAAGTTAACTAAAATTAAATAGAAAAAAACTCTCTAACCAGGAAAATAATGCAGCAAAACTTCATGGAATGATCATCAGAGACAAGCTAGGAGACTGCCAACATAAGCAATGAACGAGAACCCCAGAATTTCCTGTCTTTGTAGCAGCCTTCCTTTGAAGAGGTTGATATCTAGAACAGCGGTTCTCAACTTGCAGGTTGTGACCATTTTGGCAAACTCATTTCCAAAAATATCTACATTACAATTTGTAACAGTAGCAAAATTACAGTCATGAAGTAGCAAGGGGAATAATTTTTATGGTGGGGGGTCACCACATCATGAGAAACTGTATTAAAGGGTCACAGCATTAGGAAGGGTGACAACCATCAGGGAAATGCAAATCGAAACAACCCTGAGATTCCATCTCACTCCACTCAGAATGGCTAAGATTAAAAATTCAGGTGACAGCAGATGCTGGTGAGGTTGTGGAGAAAGAGGAACACTCCTCTGTTGCTGGTGGGATTGCAAGCTTGTACAACCATTCTGGAAATCAGTCTGGCAGTTCCTCAGAAAACTGGACAGTGTACTACCGGAGGATCCAGCAATTCCTCTTCTGGGCATATACCCAGAAGATCTTCCAACTGGTAATAGAGGACACATGCTCCACTATGTTCATAGCAGCCTTATTTATAATAGCCAGGAGCTGGAAAGAACCCAGATGTCCCCCAATAGAGGAATGGATACAGAAACTGTGGTACATTTACACAATGGAGTACTACTCAGCTATTAAAAACAATGAATTTGTGAAATTCCAGCCAGGAGCTGGAAAGAACCCAGATGTCCCCCAATAGAGGAATGGATACAGAAACTGTAGTACATTTACACAATGGAGTACTACTCAGCTATTAAAAACAATGAATTTGTGAAATTCATGGGCAAATGGATGTATCTGGAGGATATCATCCTTAGTGAGGTAACCCAATCACAAAAGAAGTCATTATATATGCACTCACTGATAAGCGGATATTAGCCCAGAAACTTAGAATACCCAAGATACATTTTGCAAAACGCAACAAAACCAAGAAGGAAGACCATCGTGTGGATACTTCATTCTTCCTTAGAATAAGGAACAAAATACCCATGAAAGGATATAGGTACAGAGACAAAATTTAGAGGTAAGATGAAAGGGTGGACTATTCAGAGACTACC
>NC_034599.1:84943226-84963064 GCF_900095145.1 Mus pahari
ATAGGGAATTTTCGGGATAGCATTTGAAATGTAAATAAAGAAAAAAGTAATAATAATAATAAAGGAAGGTTGACAACAATGGATCAAGAGCTTTTATGGATAAAAGGAAGAGGTTAATGGTTCCACTGCTCAGTTTCAAGACATCAAAGGGCAAGCTGTGTCCTTTTAGAAGGTCATGTTCACTTGCCATTCTGAAAACCCATAGGCCCTTCAAAAGCACACTAAAGATACTTGTCAGTGCTCAGAAAGGACTAACTAAGCACGAAGATGAAACACCTGTTGCTACTATGGTTCACTGAATATTTTAGAGCCACTTTTAAGGAAATTGATACATCACTTCACAAAATATCACTGCTCAACAGCAGTGCACTAGTCACTCAAGCTGGAGATACATTGAAACTGGCATCGATTTTATGCTTAGTAACAAACCATATATCCATCTTCCAACCCAGGGACCAAGAGATAACTTAGAATTTCATTTCTTTTGCTTAACGTTATACCTGCAAGAACAGAAATAGTGATTTCTCTGATGGATCTGGGCTAAGAAAATTCAGCATTTTTCGAAAATGTTTGCCACTGTAGATTTCATTAAGAACATCTCCGAGGCTGGAGAAAAGGCTCAGCAGTTAAGAGTGTTTGCTGCTTTTCCAGTGAGCCCCAGTTTGGTTCCCAGAACTCACATTGGACTGCTAACATAACGTTAACTCCAACTTCAGAGAGATCCAACACCACCTTCTGGCATCGCTGGGTACTGCCGCACCTTGGCACATACTGATACAGACACTCAAATACACATGAATAAAATCTTAAATTTTTAAAAAGACCCCTTTTGGGGAAGAATTTAAAGTATTAGTATAGACAGGGGTTTTGAAAGAGCTTATTCTAACCATGCTGAGAGACATTAAAGACTTCAGTATTAGAAAGAAGTAACTGAAGATGTGGCTAATAATAATAATAATAATAATAATAATAATAATAATAATAAATAGTAGTAGAACCTTAATTAAAAGTGGAGCCTGAAGAGGAGACTGAATTGTTGGCATCTCGTGGTAGTACTTTAGAAGACAAGGAGCTGCTTGTAAATGCACAAATTAGAATGTGTTCCTGGTGAGGACACTGTAGAACATTCATTCACTTCATTCCACTCCTTTCTTAACTGCAACCAAACCATAGTATCATTGTAGAGTAGCTCAGAAAAATCTAGATCAATCACAAAACCATTCTGAAGTTCAAAATAATGGAAAGTACAAACAACAGGTATAATTCATTCATTTAATGTATCATGCCAACTATGCTATTTAAATTTTATATTGAACAAAAGTAATTGAGATATTTAGACACTAGAATAGAATAACAGTGTCATGTGACAATTGGTTCATTTGTTGTGTTACTCAAGGAGAGAAAGACCATTCATTCATTCAAATGTGACTAAGGTATTAGTGGTCAGACACAATTAGTGAATTTTTTTTATACCATCCCACTCTATATAGTCCTTCTTTGATCCATGACTGACCTAAAACAAGTAGGAAGGCAAAACGTAAGCAGAATTTCCTTGGTTTCCATGTTAAATAATTAAAGAAAAGAAACTTTTGTGTACAAATAAGATGCCCTTGACAACTTCAGAGGGAGGTAATGAACATTTGGATAGCAAAACTCTTTCAATATTTTCCAGTTTGAGGAACTGCAGCACTTGACAATAAGGAAGGCCTACTAATACAGCACTTTACAAATGTAAGACTTGCTCTTTAAGCTCTCACCTTTCTTATTCTCATCTCTAGCCCTCCGTCTCCCTCCCTTCCCCCGCTCTGTCCACATGGCCATGGCCGGCCTCTCTCCCTCTCTCTACCTTCTCCCTTTCTTCCTGCCTTTCTACAATAAAGCTTTAAAACCTTTAAAAAAAAAAAAAAGTAAGACTTATCTCCAGGACTTAACTATTAATCCATATTTTCCATAAGAGTCAAATCATAGCAAAATGTGTTGTTGTCAAGGTACTCACCTGACAAAAGGGCTCAAGGCTGCTATTATTTACATGATTTCTGTAAAATGATGAGGACTTGTTGCAGAATGGCAGCTATCTATGCCTACGTATATATACATCGTAGATTTTTTTTCAACAGAAACACATGTTACTCAGAACGTGGGACTTTAAACTTTGTTTTAATTTGATGCATAATGATACTTACTAAATCTCTTCTAACATGTTCATAACGCTAAATCAATATCTACAAAAAATCAGCTAAGCAAAGTTTTTCATCTTTGACATAGCAATTTCGATTGTTACAAATATTGAAATATACATTTAGAAATACAGCCAACTGAGTTCCTTTAGTTAGCAACAGCTCATATGCATATGTCTTAAGTCTGACTTCTTGTGATTAGATAATCTATTACTTGGCTCATTCCTGAAGGATACTTATTCTCTTGCTCAGTGCAGAAGGAAGCTATTAATTGCCTAGAGTAGCTCATTTAGGAGTCTCTTGTATACCTGTGATAACTAACATATTCAAGTAGGACAGAACTTTGATTTCTAACCTGAGGAAATAACAAATTTAAAACATGGAGAAAAAATGAACAAGGCTGTAGAGAATTTAGATAACATTCTCAGGAAAGTATGACTAAACATTTTGAATTTAAAAATTGTGAAAATATCCTTTCATGTTTCCAACTAAATTTAGTCGGGATGGCTAATCTTAGTTATCAACATGCCTGTATCTAGAATTAACTAAAACACAAGCAACTAACACATCAAGGGGATTTTCTTGTTTGGAATTTTTTAGATTAGAGGATTTACCCAAAATACAGACCACACCATCTGGTGTGAACCCAACTTAGAAAGTCAGGAAAAAGGATGCTTTTTGTCTATTTGACCTCATTCCCTATGAGAAAGTTCATGTATCTTGTTGCTGAGCCATTCCTTCACTCTTCAGGACTTCCTCTTACTTAGAACTTACTCTTCAGGATTCCAACATGAGAGATGGATTCTTTCTCCACAGAGAATATTTTCTGTGAATAAACGTACACCATTGCTTCTGACAATACAATACTGTATGACAATTAATGAAATAATAATTTGGTTCATTAACATGGAAATACAACTTTTAGTTGAAGACCCTTTTCAATCAATCATTTTCAGAATGTGAACAGTGACAAGAGATGTACCTAAAATTTTTTCCCTCTTGCATTCTATTACATAGTTCATATTGAACGCATGCGGTTCATATTAAATCTGAAGATACCTGTAAAAATTAAAAACTGAAATGTTGCGATAGCAGAGTGAAGTTGTGCACTCGGTTATAGTGTTATGTTATAGTGATGTGGGACAGCTTGGCAAATGGTTTAAGGTCTGGATTGGGAGAGTCTTCAGCATCAAACAGCAAGTAGAGAGGCAAGAACAACTCACCAAGACACCAACTTCAAGAGGCAGGTGCACTGATTACGTCTTTATGCCAGGCTGTCGTAGGTATTGCCAGGACGCTTTCTGAAGCCTCGTGGTGGACGTTTCAGCATTGATTCTGGAAGTTATACGGGAGCCTACTAAGGTGGAACCTTTCTACGCATTCAAGGGAGTGGTGTGGGCGTGGAGGTGTCCTGAAACAGCCAACAATGCTTCTACCAGACAGCAGAGCGCAACAAGTAAAAAGCTAAAGGTCATCTCAGGAATAAGTTATTTCCTTTGGGGGAATAAATTTTTGACCAGTAAGGTCCAATAGACCGTCAAACATTACAGGATATTGTCAATGCTCTTGGTTTCACTCCAGAGCTTAACAATAGGACTTTATTGCTGAAGACACCATATATGTGAGAAATAGAACTTGGTGAAATCAAGGGGTTAATAATCTGAAAACATCATTAATGGCTATGTTCCCCAGTGCTGGAAAGTGCTATATGCACTTCCAGAGCTGAAAAGACAGTACAAGTCATACACACCTTTGAATCCTATGAGCTACAATGATGGCTGGTCTGCAAGACATGTCCATTGGTTCAATAGTGGCAAGAACATCATGGAAGAAATCAACCAATTTCTGATTTATTTGAGTTCTACTCTATAAAACTCACATATTACATCATTATTGGTTAAAAAAACAAAACCTATATCTAGACAGGCCAAAGACTCTAGGGGAGGGTCTACTATATACATAAAATCTTCCCTCATCTGAGAGGCTTCTACTTGATGCATATTAAGATTAACAGGCTGGAGAGATGGCTCAGTGGTTAAGAACACTGACTGCTCTTCCAGAGTCCTGAGTTCAATTCCCAGCAACCACATGGTGGTTCACAATCAACTATAATGGGATCCAATGCCCTCTTCTGGTGTGTACTCATAAACATAAAAAAATTTAAAAGTCTTTAAAAAACAGAGACCCACATGTGCTCACATTGCAGAAAAATGAGAAATTGCAGATTTATCATCACTAAATGCAATCTATATACTGCACAACTTCCCTACAACATCTAGGCATTATTGCAAAATACAAGGACAGAAACAGGATAAAAACCAGGAACTATGATAACTAAGGAAAATATTTTCTGGACACAGCAGGGAAGCTACATACGTGCTATCACAGCATTATGGTACCATAAACAAGACCCATGCAAGGCAAAGGCATGTAAGCCTGCATGGAGAGAGGACACTGACACAAACACATTTCTAGCTAAGGAACTGTTTGGGATTGTAGCTACTCTGAGACAGAGGATCAGCTTTCTCTAAGAGTAGAAGCTCTGGTTAGTGGAACTTCCAGAGGAACTGTCCATGGGTATTTGGTCTGCCAAATATTGATCTTGCTCGGATTGTAAAAAAAAAAAAAAAATTATTATAGACCATGGAAAGGAAGTGGATCTGGGGAGAGTTGAGGGAGTGATAGGTGATATAAGACACATTGCAAGACATTCTCTAAAAACTAATAAAAACTGTTTTTAAAAGAACTGCAAATTTTTGACATAAAAAATCAAATTGTCTTATCAGTAATATGACAAATAAACTGAATAGACAGCTCTCAGAAGACACAGGAATGGTCTATAAATATTTGAAAAGGTGTTCAGCTTTTAGCCCTTGGGGAAAGGCAAATTAAAATTGCTTTGAGATTCATTCTTCTTCCAGTCAGAATAGAGTAGCTATCAGGCAGAAAACAAATGACAACCAATGCTGGTGAAGAGTTCGGGATAAAGAGACTCACAAACTCCTGCTGGGTTTGTAAACTGCTGTAGTCATCACAGAAGTCAGTTTTGGAGATTCTCAAAACACTGAAAATAGAACAACCTTATGTCTAGCTGTGTCACTCCCATATATTCACCCAAAGAGCTTCCAGTTAGCGTACCATAGAGATACTTGAACATCCATGTCCATTGTTGAACTATGTGTATTTGCCACAAAATGTAACACACAGAAGAATGGATAAAGAAACGGTGGTACAAATAAAATGTGAATTTAGTCCAGCAAAGAGAAAAATCAGAGAAATAACATTTGCTGGGAAAGGGATAGAACTAGTGTTAAGTTCTATAGCCAGATTGGGGTAACAAGTCCAGAATATTTTCTCTCTTATTTGCAATCTGCATTTGAATTAATATGTGTATGTGTAGATGTATGGCTAGGTCATGAAAATAGAAGGGGGTTCATGAAGAGGAAGGGTGACATCTTAAGGGGTTGGTTAATGGAGTGAAGGTACCATGAATGCAGAAAGGGAGATTGCTTTAACGGAGGAAGGAGATGAAGAGGGGGTTCAACAGATGAGAAAGTCAGGAGGATGGTTGGAAAAGAACAAACTATAATGATATGTATGTATTAAAAATCTATAATAGAACCTATTACTTTGTACGCTAAAGTATATCAATTTTAGAAAGAAAGAAAAAGTTAAATTGAACTTTGAGTCGATGCTAGTTATAATCTCTTGCTACGTATTATTAATGGGTCAATAGTTCAACCAAGAAAGGGGCTCTAACTTGAGCAGACACTAATTAAAAGACTCAAATTTGATCCTACTACATATGTCCATTCATATTAACACATTTCCAGATTTCTTGCTCAGTGGACTAGTCAAGATTAAAGGATTTACTAATATGAAGAAGCAGAATATCCTTCCAAACTGACTGAGCAGATTTGTGGACAAATTAGTTCATTTAAAATTGACATTGAAAGATTGATTTTGCACAGAATGAGTTACCTAAGGTATTCATCATTTCCTCTGCCTCTGCACACAAGACAGGGATCTGCTCCATTCTTATTCTGATTGTAATATGGCTGCTTACTGAGAACCTTTATTTTATAGTCCTGATTGCAGCCTGTCATTCTTTTTAATTCAGGTATATTTGAGCCTTTTAAGCAGACCTTCAAAAAATAACTTCCCTAAAAGCCTCAGTAAAATGACTCATTATATTTTGTTCAATTCAACCTTACACTAAATTATATTGCAGAAGAAAGTTCTAATTGCACAAGGGACCCAATTACTCATAGGGCTCTGTGACTCAGTTTTTCAAAAGCTGAAGCCGGAAATCCAGGTGGAAAAGCTTAAGTTCAAAGTTGAAAGATAGAGCAACACAACTCTTATGAAACCTAAGCTAGTTGACATTTAGTGTATACTCGTGTATGTGTGCGTATTCAATAGATACATTATTTTATGAAAATAGTTATAAACTATATATAGAACAGTTCACTAGGAAAAATTCATATGCATATTTTTAAGTCTGAAGAAAATAAACTTTTATGGGAGAAGCAAACATAAAATGCACTTTCTAAATATAGTTTAGAAAATAACGGTGGCTAAACTTTAAAAATGCAAGGAAAATTATATGGGCTTGTTTTACTTAATTTACAAAGACATATACTCAGGTTTGGGAAGCACTAATTAAGGCAAAGTGACATGTTTAATGAGGTGGGATTCACAGGATCGTT
Source organism: Mus pahari (assembly GCF_900095145.1). Classification (NCBI taxonomy): domain Eukaryota; kingdom Metazoa; phylum Chordata; class Mammalia; order Rodentia; family Muridae; genus Mus; species Mus pahari. Next base: position 84,950,113 of record NC_034599.1, read on the forward strand.
AACCAAACTGAAATGGTGAAAAAGTGGGAGAGTTTGTTGCTAAAAACTCAAGAGGAGCCGGAACATTGTCCCTCCTCCCATGGTTCTAACAGCTAATAGGCATAATTCTACCGAAGTTCTCTCTCTGGGGAACTAATGGATGTATTAGGCTTTCTTACAGAGCTTAGGTAAGGAGTTGCATACAGGGATGTGGGCATTCTCTCCTCAGCAGGGGTGAGGGCTTCCTGGTACCCACAGAGACAGAGACATTGCTCTGGTCTACCCCATCCAACATACTCTGGCCCCTCCCCCAGACCACCTGCAGTGTTATCAGGCAAGAAGAATCAGTTGGATGTTCTGGCTAGCTTGTGACAGACCCTAAGCTCTGTACCAAGGTGTAAACCATCAATCAGCAGAGCTGGTCTGACCTTTGCAAGGGGGACATATAAACTCCTCAGGATGGCGATTATTTGACTGGGGGGACAGTTACTTCTATCTATGATTTAGATTGCTTAATTAACTAACTTGACCTATGAATTGGCTATTCGGTAAATTGGAAAAATTAGGGGCGATAAAAACTTCCATTATAACTACTGAGATATTCATGAAGATCAAACAGAAAGATATTCAAGAGATTTGTTGGAAAGATTTATATTCATGATTCACACACAAATATAATACTATTGCCTTGACTTTTGCAAATGAAATAATTGCTTGAAGAGGTAATTTAATTTTCTATGTAGTAATACAGCTAATACATGTTAGTATAAAGTCTTCTGATTTTAGAGCAAATGATAAGCACATAACAACCTACCTGAATGTGTATCTTTTTCAGCAAATCAGATGTCTGCTGAGGAAATGGGACTTCTGTGTATTTTTGAGGATCCAGAGGGTAGGGAATTTGTCATATTTGGTTCAAAGCTGTCATCTTACTAACTTTCTAGTCTGCTCCATTTTAACAGTCATGCCCAATTTGCTTTGCAAAACAAGACATTCAGTTCCTGAGACCAAACCGACCTAGCCATCAGTATCTATCCTCTATATGCTGTCCTTTATTTTGTCCTTCCTGTCACAATAGATGACATCTTTGCTCTAAGGCCAGCCTGTGACATGCACACTCATGTCACATGTCCTACTCACACACACACTATTAGATGCGTCTCTTTTCTCCAAAATCATTTTGCATTTCCTACAGGGTTACTTTTATTAGCATAAATCAAATTGTAATAATAGTTTAAAACTATATTAATTACCATCAAAGCTAATTCTTAGTGCCTGAAAGAGAAGCCTCACGAGCTTACCCCTTCAGCTTGCCTTGTTTGTTTTTATCTCCTGCTAAACTGTCCTGTCAGTGTCCTCAATGCACAGCACCTGCTGAAACCAGCATCAGTATTCATCCTCAACATGTTTGACATATTTAAATATTTAGCACAACTGACTCCTTACTGTGGTGAAACTTTTCCTTGGACACCGTCCTCTCTTGGGTTCTCCTCAGTGTGACCACTTCTTCTCAGATTCATGTACTGATCCATACTCCTTCCCCAGCCTTTGAATACCACAGATGCCAGGATGCTGCCCTTCCCTATGTGTGGATCTCTTTCTGTGCTGCTTGTCCTCCATCTCTAAATGATTTCCTATGCTTTGCCCTTGTACCTTTAATGACATCTGTATTCACATTTGTCAAGCAATGTCAGGAACCCAGACCTCTTTCCCAAATTCCAGACTTTTTAAATTATTATTACTTTTTCTTCCAAATGCTATTCATCTCTGTTTGCTGTCTAATACATGCCAAAAATACAGTATCTCTAAAATTGAGCTTTTTAGTATAAGCTCTACTCTACAAATTGCCTTTACACTGACCCTTCATCTTCATAAAAGGCATCTCTGTTTCAAAAAACTGCATGTCAAAATCATTTTTCTTAATGGCAAGCAATTAGCAGATCCTATTGCTTAAAAACATCAATTTCCAATACCCCCAGGTCTGTGCCCAATCCTTCACTGGGCTGCTGCTATACTCTGAGTTGACCTTACACTTTTCTTCTTATTCCCATGAATCTTCTCCATTCTACAACAGACTGATGTTGTACAACATAAACTGGATCACAGTACTATTAGACCACACTTGCCAGTACCTTCTGTCGTCACTCAGAGGAAAATCAAAAGTCCTTACTATGGGCTACTATGACCTTGAGAGAGTCAGTGAGAGTTAGTCTCCTGTGAATTTCTTAATGTCAGCAAACCTCACACTCCTCACCTTCTCCCTTCCCATTCACTTCCTGGCTGTGATGAGGGCCTTTTCTCTTTCTAGACTCTTAATGAGAATAGTTTTTGTCCATAAAATCTCATGATGGCCCCCTTATTTCTAACAGCTTTCATGTGTTGCTTCTATTCACTTGAGCATGTAATTGGCTGGTTACAACAACAAAGGGCAAAGCAGCAGTGAATTAAAAGCCCAGTTTGTTTGGTTTTCATATATCAATTGGAATATTCATGGTCCAAGGTTATTGCTGCTGTCCCTTGTTATCAGGAACTCAGCTATCTTCAACCAAGTTGTAGAGCCAGCTTCAAGATGTAGTGTCTATTTTGAGGTATAGGACAACTGTGACATTCACATCACAATATTCACCTTTTAGACACTGGGGAAGGAGAAAAGACAAGAGGAATTAATACTCAGATTCAAACATAATTGCATCATGCATGCCAGTAGCCACAGCTTAATCACCAGTTTTAAGAAAGGGCAGGAAGGTCACCTTGGCTGGGTGGCTATGTGAGCAGCTATAACTCAAGTGTCTTCTTCTAAAGAAAAGGAGAGCATGAAGAGATGAGTAGCAGTCAGCGCCTTTCAGCAGAGCTGTAGCAGGTGATGTACTCATATAACACAAACATTGCCTCATTCTGAAATGATCTTCAATTTGTTTCATTGCTTATTAACTTTCTGTCTTCCACCCCTACAATATCAGATTCTTGGGGGCAAATTGTCATTTTTTAATCATGTGATCTATATGGAAATATACATTGAGCTGATGTTTTAAATGAAGAATTATCTGTTAAATGAAGAATTCCCTGTTCTATGATTCCAAATGCACCACCATATCTATCTAAACTCCAAGTTATTCTTAATGCAAATAGCATGAACTTTGATTTGAGATTCAGTTTTGAATAGAGGCTCCCTGGTGAAGACATTGTGTACTTGTTAGGTATCCATATCGAATGCACATACCTGCCCTGCACTATGGATTTTCATTCCATTATCCATGTCCATGATTACATATAAACTCCTTGAGAATAAAGAACATTATCTTACTTTTGCATTGTCATCTCTCCATTAGCCACAACTCTTTAGTTAGGAGAAGCTTGAGATTTAACTATTCATATAATCAAACAGCCAAGATGAACTTCCTGCTCGTTCTTACAACTGGTGAGTAAGCTCTGACTAATGGCATGCATATGGAAATTATGGCTGAAATGCATATTGTGATTTATTTGCAAAGATTCATTCCAAGTAATTTAGGTAAAAAATTAAAATAAAGCAATCAAACAAGCAATAAAACAATTTATAAGTGAGATGCTCATTGCAGTGGGGTTTCCAAAAAACCAAAAGCTGTGATCGTTCCAAAAGGAAAAGGAAATCATTCTGGTGTGTCTCATGAAAGGCCTGATCTGGTTGTCTTTTTCTGGTGAAAACAGCATATTCATTATGAATCTATAATTCCCTCTCTTTACACTGTAGGGCATTCTTCCCTTTCTGTAGTTAGAAAAGTGAAAAGTGAGTGTTGCTCAATAGAAATGGCTCAGAACTCTGGGCTCTATTCTGAGACAACAAAAATGAAGAAGAGCCTGAGGAAAAGGAGGTCCAGTGACAGGCCCAAATTGAGATTCAGCTCAGGGGGAGGCCCCAAGACTGACACTATTATTGATGCTAAGGTGTGCTTACAAAAAGTGGGCTATCATGATTGCCCTCTAAAAGGCCCAGCAAACAGCTGAAAGAGTCAGATGCAGATATTTACACCCAACCAATGGACAGGTGCTGGTGACCCCTGTGGCTGAGTTAGGGAAAAGCTGGAAGAAGGTGAGGAGGAGGCCAACCCTATAGGTAGACCAGCAGTCTCAACTAACCTGGACCCCTGAGATCTCTCAAACACTGAACCACCAACCAGGCAGCATACAGAGAGCTAATATGAGGTCCCCAAGACATATACAGCCGAGGACTGTAGGGTCTGGACTCAGTCAGAGAAGATGCACCTAACCCTCAAGAGACTTGGAGCCCTAGGGAACAGGGAGGCCTGAGGGTGAGTGGGAGAGTGGGGACATATTCTTGGAGACAGGTGTGGGGGAGGAGGTGAGAGATGTGGAACAGTTGAAGAGTGGACTGGGAGGGGGATATAGTCTGAACTATAATAAAGTTTAGAATAGATATCATCACCAGCAATGAATTTTCATCTTTAAAGGCATTATAGTCCCCCTCTCTGTCTTTTTCTCTCTCTTCCTTTTTTTTTTACTTTTTTATTTTATTTTATTTTATTTTATTTTATTTTATTTTATTTTATTTATTTATTTATTTGTTTGTTTGTTTGTTTTTTTGAGACAGGATTTCTCTGTGTAGCCCTGGCTGTCCTGGAACTCACTCTGTAGACCAAACTGGCCTCGAACTCAGAAATTTGCCTGTCTCTGCCTCCCACGTGCTGGGATTAATGGCATGTGCTACCATTACCCAGCCTCTCTCTTACTTTTAAATAAAATCCCAAGCTGCTTGCCAGAAAAGAAAAAAGAAACTTGTGTGTCCTTCTGAGAAGTTTTAAAAAACACCTTAGCAACCTCCTGGGTAATACTTTAAGCTTTACTACTTTAAAGTAAAATATTTCATCATTGTAGAATCTTATTTTGAATGAGTATTTTTGGAAAAATAGTTTTGAAATTTCTGTATCATTATGTTTTCCAGTTACAAAAATAAACCAGATTTGGCTGGAATAATATCTTGACTCTAAGTGTGCAAAGCACACATTGTAACTTGTCCTGAATGTCAGTCATGCCATCCACTCCCTTTCTTTGAAACCAATGGGTTAGAACCTTTGCAGTCGCCAATTACTGTGCCTTGAAAGATGCAGGTAATGCCTGGCTCTACTAGTGAAGATCACAAGAAAGCACAGGCACATTGCTTTTCACCACAAAAAGAAAGCTTTTGGTCTAATTGCAAACCCACAAATGGTTGTTTATATTTAACTAAGAATTTAAAAAGGAAACACAGAATGTATAGTTTATATATATATATATATATATATATATATATATATATATATATATATATATACAAACACATGTACAGAAAATAAAACAAAAACACATGTGCCAAACAGAAGAGAATCTTCATTTCAGGCAGTGTAATGATAGCTGGGGTTACCTTTTAGAAAAGTAGCCTGAGTTTAGGCTATGGAGGAAACCCATCAAGAAGAGAGTTCACAGCTAACTTTATATGCTTATGTACTACTTGAATTTTGTAATGTGATTACTATAATGAATGCTATAATGAATGCTATACCCAAATGCTAAGCACAATTTTAAATTAGGAAACACTACATATTCCCTACAAGAGAAAATATACCACTTTATTTAATGAACAGGTACCTTGAAAAAAAGCTAAATCTATAGGCAGGATGTCATTATGTTCACACTTTGCTCTGCAGAGGTTAAAAATAACTGGCTTCACATGTAGCTCTAAATTGAGTTACATTTACTGTTTGTGTGAAGAAAAACTCAACCCATTTTATTAGATTATCATACTTTCCTATAGAATTTAGCACTTAGAAAAAAGAAAAATATGTACTTACATAGATTTCTTTTTTAATCATACATTAAAAATATTGACAATTTGCTTCCTAAAATTATAGTTAATCAATCGTGTTCAGAGAATTCAGTGATTCTGGTCATGGTATGGACTGAGTGCTTCTGTTATCCCTAAATTCATAGGTCTAAAACATAATTTCCAAAGAGATGGTCTGTGCGGGTAGCCATTTGCAAGTTGGAGACTCGTGAATTAAATTGTAAGACAAATGCAAATGCTGCCTCTGCCACTAGAGGACACAGTCATAAATCCATGGCTTCTTTGTATTCAGTCCAAAATCTCAGACCAAAGACCAGTGTCAACCACAACTAGGGCAGGTCTTTCTACCTCAGCTAATTTAATCTAGAAATTCCTTCAGAGATGTTCAGTGGTTTGTCCCTTAAGTGGTTCTTGATCCTGCTAAATTGACAATATTAGCCATTATAGACTGGGAATCTATTTCCGTGGTAAAGTGTTTACCTAGTATGCAGGAGACCCACAACTATCAAAAGTAAAATAAATAAATAAATAAATAAATAAATAAATAATAAGAAAGAAAGAATAAAAGGAGATAAGGACCTACCAAAGAAGAGACATTTGATAAGTAACTGATGGATGAACAGAACATCCCAGCAGACAGAAGTGCATAATGCCAGCTGCCAAGTCTAACAACTAAATTTAGTTACTAGGACCCACATGATAGAGAGAGAACTAACTGCCACATATTTTTATTTGGTGTCCACATGCACACATGCACACACAAGATAGATAGATAGATAGGCAGGTAGGTAAGTAGGTAGGTAGGTAGATAGATAGAGAGAGAGAGAGAGAGAGAGAGAGAGAGAGAGAGAGAGAGAGAGAGATAAAAGAACCTAAGTCAATCCAGATACTTTTTTTTCATTCAAAGGATAAATATTATCATATTAACATGACAAAAAGATCCAGTATAGTTTTGTCTTTGGTAAATTATCAAGTGCCAGTAATATAAGACAGTTGCATGCATGTGTGGGAGATTATCTAAATACTACTGAAATAACTATTTCTGAGAATCCACCACATACAGAGAGTACATTATACAACAAAGACTGTGCAAAAACTTGTATGCAATATACATTTCTATTGATATGAACGGCGTGGTGACAATAGTTTTGCTTTACATAAGATTAAATACACAGATTTCCTGAAAATTGTCTTCCCTGCCTTAATTGGGATTATCCTTCCTTTTTAAAAATGCTCTTTTCTAAAGTCCCAGATTATGCCTATCTGACTTTTTTCCTTTAACTACCCTTTCTTCCTCTTTGTCCCCAAAATGACAAGCTCTTAAATATTATTCCCGACCATATCCGGTTTTTGCCCAGCAGCAAGAAGCCTCCAAACATCTACACAATCTAAAGAGAAACTTTCCTGAGCCAAAATTTCCAGGAGTTCAATGCTGAGCTTTTGATATGCTAATGAAGGAGGTTATGGAATTTGGAAAAGTTCTTTTCAAAGGCAATAGCCTGGTTTATGAAGCAATTGTCTTGATGTATAATCCTATTATGCATTTGTTCTTTCCATTTGAGTACCTTCCACAACAAGTGTAATCTCTATACATGCACGCTCCCAGGCAGACACATACTGATTAGAATGAAGCACAGAATTTTAAAAAAGCAAAAGAAACAATAACTTATAATTTTCAAATACTCTCTTTGGTTAATAGCATTGCCAATACCCAGTTCCATACACATTCACCTAACATCTCAATTTTTTTTCTACTTTTTCTTCATCTTCTTCCAAATATACATTCCCATAAACTAACAAAACAACAAATGAAGCTAACGTGCTGTGCCTCCTGCAAAATCATGCACACAGTGGACTCTTTCCCTTTGGAGGTAAAATAGCAGCAGTGAGGCAATACACAGAGAGAAGGTGAAAACATTGAAGCTGAGTGTTCTCCAAATACAACTGGTTAATTAGTGCTTGCAGAACCAGGCCCATTTGCCTGCCACAAAATATGCCAATCACTGAGATGACAAGTTTCAAAAGTGACAAGTTGAAACGAGAAAGAATTTATTAATGAGGGTGACTGATCTTGTGGAAACAAGAGCTAGCTCTCAATTTGCCCTCAGAAGCTATGGTTTGAGTTTGTAGGATACAGATCAAGTGGTCTAAAACATGGGAACAGGTAGAGGTAACAAAGATGAAGACCTAAGTGTTCTTGCTCAAGCATGATCCAAACCTCAGACAACAATCTTAATGTCTTCCAGGTTGGAGGTTCGGCCTCTTTAAATGTTCCATAAGCTGGAAACAACCAAGATGTCCCTCAATCAAGGAATGGATACAGAAATTGTGATTCATTTACACAATGGAACACTATTCAGCTATTGAAAATGAAGATATCATGAATTTTGCAGGCAAGTGAATGGAACTAGAAAGTATCATCCTGACCAAGGTAAGCCAGACCCACCCACCCCCTAAAAAACCATGCACAGTATATACTCACTGATGAGTGAATATTAGCCAAAAAGTACAAAATACCCAGGATACAACCACAGACCTTAAGAAGTTAAAAAAGCAAAAAGGTTTAAGTGAAGATGCTTCAATCCCACTTAGAAGGGGAAAGAAAATAATCATGGGAGGCAGAGGGACCTGGGTGGTAGAGAGCAGGGAGAGGGGGAAAAGGGGAACAGGGTCAGATATGGGCATAGGGCAGACAGGAGAGAAGTCAAAAAGGCCAGGAGAATGAGTGGAAATAAGTAGCCTCTGGGGTGGGAGATGGGGGGAGACCTTGGATATGAGAGACTCTCAGGACTCAATGGGGAGACCTTAACCAAAATGCCCAACAGTGGGGAGAGGATACTAGAAGAGTCTCAAGTGGAGGGATGGGGTTGCCAACCCACAGTCAAAATTTCTGACTCAGAATTGTTTCTATCTAAAAGAACTGTAGGAACAAAAATGGAGCAGAGACTGAAGGAAAGGTGATCCAGTGGTAGGCCCAACTTTGGAGCCATGTCATGGGGTCAGGCAGGGGGACACTAAAGCCTGACACTATTAATGATGCTATGATGTGCTTACAGACACGAGACTAGCATGGCTGTCCTCTGAGAGGCCCAACCAACAGCTTATTGAAAAAGGTGCAGATACTTACAGCCAACCATTGAACTGAAGTCAGGGTCCCTTATGGTTGAATTAGGGGAATAATTGAAGAAGCTGAAGGAAAGGGTGACCCCATAGGAAGACAAGCAGTCTCAACTAATCTGGACCTCTGGGAGTTCCCAGAAACTGAGCCACCAACCAGGCAGCAAACACAGGCTGGTCCTAGTCCTAGGTCCTTTGAGCATATACAGCAGAGGACTGCCTGGTCTTGCCTTAGTGGGAGAAGATGAACTTAATCCTTAAGAGATTTCAGGCCCCAGGGAAGAGGGATTCCTAGGAGAAGCACCCTCTCAAAGGCAAGGGATATATGTAGAACGGGATGAGAAATTGTGGGAGGGGGAACAGGAAGTGAGACAATGGCCAGAATGTAAATAAACAAAGTAATTTTTATAAAAATGTCCTATGTTTCCTGTTAGTGTCAGGTCCAGGTTGACCTGCTCCAAAGTCCCCGAAAAGCAATATTGTCAATTGTTCCTGTCATACACATATGTCAGGGTGGTGTTTACAACAAAGATGATAGGAGTACTGATAATCTTAATTTTCACCTTGATAGGATTTAGAATCACCATGGGGAAAAATCTCCTGACATGTCTGCCAGTGGATCCCCAGGGCTGGTAAAAGTCTCTTCCTAACCCAATTTGGGAATGCTTTAGGTGGATAAGGAAGGACAGAGGCACAGCTTCACACAATGTACCCCACAACAATAGACTAGTACCTTAAAACTATGAACTACAAATAAACCCTTCCTTCCTTAAGTTTCTTTTGTAAAGGATAAAGTAACCGATCAGTGTGTAAAAAAACTGAGGTAACGTGTGATCTATAAAGCTGGTGATTAAAACATGTAATTAAAAACAAATGAAGTTTATCTTAAGTAGTAGTACTTTGGTTGATATTTATCATCGATGAATGTATCAAATAATAAAAATTATATTGATTTTGCTGAAATGTGTCCATGAAGTTCCTACACATAATGCCCTCTGAGTCATTGTGAATACAGCTTTCATTCATGAGCTACTATACTAATACATTTGAAAGTATTGTAGTTTCTAGAATTCTTTTCAGACTCTCTTGTCCAGCTAATTCCTACATGACCATGTTAAGCCTAAAAATAAATATTCCTTGAGTAAGAGTCTTCATTTCTGAAGGCTTCTGTGTTGTATAAAACTTTTTATGCTTTTCTCTTGTTGACCTGTATTGCTATGGGAACAGTGACCGTATCTTTCACATGAGTAAGAAAAATTATCATAATTTTTCCACTTCTAGAAATATCTAATGCTATCTTTGCACATATATATATATACATATATATATATAAATGATATTTTCTTTATTTACATTTCACATGTTAGTCCCATTCCCAGTTTCCCCTCTCCCAGAAACCCCTATACCATTTCCCATCCCCCTGCTTCTATGAGGGTGTTCTTCTACCCACCCACCCACTCCCGCCTCCCCACCCTCTATTCCCCTATACTGTGGCATCTATCGAGCCTTTATAGAACCAAGGACCTCTCCTCCCTTTGATGCATGACAAAGCCATCCACTGCTACATATGCAGATGGAACCATGTGTACTCCTTGGTTGGTGCCTTAGTCTCTGGGAACTCTGGGGGTCTGGTTGGTTGATATTGTTGTTCTTCCTTTGGGGTTGCAAACCCCTTCAGCTCCTTCATTCTTTTCTCTAACTCCTCTATTGGGGACTCCATGCTCAGTCCAATGGTTTGCTGTGAGCATCCTCCTCTGTATTTGTAAGGCTTTGGCAGGGCCTCCAGGAGACAGCTATATCAGGCTTCTTTCAGCAAGCATTTCTTGGTATCCACAAAGCGTCAGGTTTTGATGACTGTATATGGGATGAATCCCCAGGTGGGACAGTCTTTGCAAATCAACCCATTCTTATCTCCTTGTACAAAGTTCAAGTTCAAGTGGATCAAGGACCTCCACATAAAACCAGATACACTGAAACTTATAGAGGAAGAAGTGGGGAAGAGTCTTGAACACATGGGCACAGGGGGAAAGTTCCTGATCAGAATACCAACGGCTTATGCTCTAAGATCAAGAATTGACAAATGGAACCTCATAAAATTGCAAAGCTTCTGTAAGGCAAAGGACACTGTCAATAGGACAAAACGGCAACCAATAGATTGGGAAAAGATCTTTGCTACTTCTATTCTATCATGTATGAACAAAGATTCCTGGGAAGAACAACAGCTGTCACTGAATCTTCTGAAAGGGTTATTGACAAGCACTTCGCTGACTGTGGAGTGTTACAAATCCAGAGACTAATTAAAATTAACCTTGGGATACCTTTAGCCACATATAGTTATTAAGTAAAAACTTTTGGTATGAATTAACTAGCTTCTATCAACCAAAAATCTACAAATGTCATTTGATAAACCTGAGGCCAGTGGCAGAAATTTTCCCACTTTGCTACAGCCTACCTACCTGAGGTATTCAACCGTGTATTATAAAAAAATAATAATAATTAATTCTTTGTTCCATTGCTATAAAAAATAGTCTGAAACTGCAGCAGCGTAGGATTTGAAGATATCTAGATTCATGTCCCATGGCCATGGTCATTCATATTTGTTTCAGAATAAATGATCTTATCTCCTTTAATGTGAAAATTGTGATTTCTGTTTTAACATTTATTGGACACTATAATGTACCATCATATTATACCATCACATAGTTATTTAATCTGTTAGAATATTTCAGTCACTTGACATTTAAATTTTTGGATTTAATTGACAAATAAAATTTCATGTAGGAAAATGGTATGACATTGGCAGTAAAAAGGCTATAACTGGAAATTATTGTATTAAACACAATACATTAGATTCAGAAGAATAAATTTCCATTATTTTCTTTCATGTTGAACAAAATTTACATGGGTATATGTGTATGAAACCAGGAAACTGGCCTTGAAAAAAAGATGAATGGACCTTAAGGGAAGGGGTGGTGAAGAATAAAGGGTAATAGAATTCATATTACATGAGAGCAGACGGAAACCTATGGTCAGGAGGCCGTCAAGAAGGAAGTGGCCATAAGGCTGCAAGAGAGCAGTGGGGTAGGTGACAAATCAAAACAGTAAGACCCATTCTTTTGTATGCTATTTGAAGACAACGGCAAAAGTATGCCCTTTTCTCCAACACATACTGCCCACTGCTAACATCTTTATCTGGTTGCCTAAAACCAATTAGTATATCATTAGAAATGTAAACAAAGTATTACTAAAATAAATTCATTATTCAGCTAGAGAATGATAGGTCTTCTCTTGCCAATACTTTCAACTAGACACTATTTTCCTCTATTTTCTGTATATGTTTATGAGCCTTATTACTATAGGATAACATTATTGTGTTGGATAGTTTTGAGAGCATAGTTGAAAGTCAGGTAGCACATTTTGGCAGCCAAACATTAGGCAGAGCAATACAGAGCTCAAATTGGAGATCTCTATCAGGTCCCTGTCCTCAGAGGGAGGTCCATGGAAGAAGAGAAGGGGAAGATTAGTGGGAGCTTGAGGGGTCCAATACAGCAGAACAGAGTCCACAGAATCAACTAATCACAGGTTATACACTGCAGAGGAGTGGTCATGAATGGCCCTGGGATGTTTGCCCTAGAACAAATCCTGGCTCTTGGAAACTTGATGGGCGCTTGGTCTAGAAGTAACTACAGGACATGAAGTAATGAAATGGGACTTTGTCTCCTGGTTCCCACAGTCTCCATCTTCTCCTACTATAGACAGGTCCTGTTGTGCTGTCTTGGACACTCAACTATAAATACAGACTTCTGCAGCTTGTATATGTATCTTGGTGCATCTTATATATGTCTTAGTGTGGCGTGTCTGCACCTGGTTGGCTGCTTGCTCATAATTTCAAAAGTACACCCCGGGATGGGTCGTGACTTGGCGCGAATTCACCCTTGCACTTGCACAATAACTGTTTATAGTTATGAACAACAAAGGCCAACGCCATCCTGTAATGGCGATTGCTCACAGCTCTCTACACTCAACTTTATGTCTATC
>NC_034599.1:84963332-84966290 GCF_900095145.1 Mus pahari
AAAAAAAAAAAAAAAAAAAAAAAGCTGAGTTAGCTACTAGAGTCAATCCCTTCATTTACTCAATTTCAGGACACTTCACATGTGATTCAGTCTGTTGGTATGACTTAATCCTCCCACATTCCACTACAACTGCACTTCCTGGGCCAGACTGTGTGGAAATAGATCATAAACGTTTATGAGCCCTGTTTCTGTACTACCAACTCAATTCACCATTTGGCTAAGAGCTCTTCTTTATAGCAGCCATTTCCTTATTGGGACAAATGTCTTGCTTGCTCTGGTTAAACACCTTACTTCTGACACCAGAGGACAGTTTTGGGAAAAAGTGGAGGAAAACGGAGGTTTGTGGCTGAATTCTCTCCCCTCACTATTCCCTGGAACCCAGTTCTAGGGTTTAGGGAAGGAGACACAATGACTTTAGCAATGTCCCAAGAAATTTCCTGCTTTGATAGCTCCAGAGCAAGGGCGTGGATTACGTATTGCTTACTATCCCAACAGGGAACCGTAGTTAGAGCAGTAAGACTTGGTGATGAAGTTTAATCTTTTTAACATGAAGAAGAGAAGGAGAATGAGGTAAAAAAAAGAGGAAGAAAAGGAAGAAGAGGAAGAGCAGGAGGAGCAAGAGGAGGCATTATTTAGGCAGATATTTTTCCCTCAAGCTTTTACAAATGAACTTTCTTCATGCTACGGTTCTATGCTATGAAAAATCTATAACCAAGTTGTCAACTTCTATCTCATATAACTTGTAGTCACTTCATTTCATCAGCAAACATCCTGCACAATATATTTATATCACATATAGGGAGAGGGTTTAAAATATGTTGGTTCATTTACACATAATTTAAAATATATGTTTACTCAGCTGTAATGGCACATACCTCTGTCCTCTGCATAAACATACAACAAGGTTTTGTCTCAAAAAAAATTTGTTTACATGTGCACACACATGTACACATGCAAATGAGCCTGAATAAACTTTTTACTGGAAAATTGTAAATAGGGAAAAGGCAAAAATTTGAAGAACATTGAAACTGCTAAAGTATTTTATGCTCATTAACAAATTTTCTGCCTATGATCATCTTATGAGTAAGTAAAGACAAGGATTATTGCCTTCTCAGGTACTGTATGTAGCAAAAGAAAAGTAATTACCTTTAATTTGTGGAATATGCAATCTACCTTTTTGTCCCTGTGAACTGCGTCTGCAGAACACTTTCTGTATCATGCTGTTGTTCATCCAAATTATAGACAAAGAAAAGCTATTCCATGGGGCCAAGAGCTAAACTGAAAGGCAGAAACACATGCAAATGGATACTGTAGAGCTGGCCAAGATCAGCATGGCCCTGTATGTAATCCTGTGTCTCCACAGACAGATTTGTCAGCTGCCTTTAAAGCTGCTTGGGAGGCTGAGAGTTCTGGCTGAGAGATTTGCAGCCTTGATTACAAATACACCTGATTCGGAATGGGCATGGAGAAGCATGCTTCGTCCCTGAACGTCTTAAGTGTATGTTATGTTGTGGCTTAGATCATGAGTCAGAAAAGCCTTTGGATTAGCATAACTCATCCACCTGCCGTACTCAGATGTGTTCCAGTTTTATTGTAGTTAATGGCACAGTGTCTCTATTTTTGTGTAGGAGTACATCCTCTTTATACTTGTCTTTTGCCAAAAATACTCAGAAAATTTGTTTTAATATGTGGTTTTGAAGAGTGTTTGTGAGTCTTCAATGGGTACTTATTTATGTAAAGACTTTGTAAATAACAAAAGCTAATAACAAGAATGTAAGATCCTGCTTGATGCTGTATGAGTCACGGATCTTTAAATATGCTATTTTCTTGCCAATTGAATCTCTGCCTTGGTCTTTAAAGTCTATATTTAAAGTTAAAATACTTATAACATGTATATTATAGAAGATTGGCCCTCTGTAGTCTGGATTATGTGGGAAGCATCATCATTTATCTATAGAATAAATTTATGAATGGAAAAATTTTGTGTTGACTATTCTCAGTGGCAAGCAGAATAAAAGAGAAAGGCTGTGCTCAGAGGAGTAGGGGATAGAGACAAATAGAACAGAGAAATGAAATTGTGTCACAATATAAGGCTGCAATGTTTGGAAGGCATTAACAGGAACAAGATAGGCGACATTATCCACATGTCTAAGAGCCAGTGTGTTCAGTGGGATCGGAATTGAGCTGTGGACAAGGGAATCAAGAAGTCATGGGCTTCAGATGGGCTGGAGAAGCTTACGAAAGGCAAAACGTTTGTGAAGCAGGACTCAATGGTGACACACTAGGATCTGATGAAACTGTATTTCCAGTAAGTAGGAAAATGCTGTGGATGAGGATTTTCATTATCATGTCATTCTCACGTCAGCAAAGGAACAATTATCAAGAAAAGTACTTTCAAAATAAATGTTTGCGTTTATATTAGTGGATTTCAACCTGTGAGTCACGACCCCCTTGGGGCGTTTTCACATGAGTTGCCTAAGACCATCAGAAATATCAGGCATTTACATTATGATTCATAACAATATCAAAATTACAGTTATGAAGTTTCAAGGAAAATGATTTATGGTTGAGGGATCACCACAACATGAGGAACTGTATTAAAGGGTCATAGCCTTAGGAAATAGGCATGTTTCCTCACCTATAAAACATAATCTACTTGCTAGCTATCCCTTGAGCATGGGTTACTTAAACTTAATATGACCTGGATGATTTAGGAGATAAGACATTAAGTCTGTATTATCTATCAGTCAGTATGTTTACTCTGACTGCAAATGACTCTTCATTTGGGGGAAGAAGAGGAAGGTGAGGAAACATGCCTATTTCTTCATGAATTCTTTAATCACAGTAAATTGAAGTATGATAGAAGAGTGCTAATATCAGAAGAGTATGTGTTCTTACCTTGATATATATATATATATATATATATATATATATATATATATATATATATATATATAT
>NC_034599.1:84966395-84992300 GCF_900095145.1 Mus pahari
AGAGAGAGAGAGAGAGAGAGAGAGAGAGAGAGAGAGAGAGAGAGAGAGAGAGAGAATGCTTTTGGTGTTCACATGTGTTGGTACCATACAAGGGGAAATAGGAACTGAACTTGTTATAACAGATTCAGTTTTTAATAAGTTGGTGTGAAGAAATTTACTTTTCAGATAATTTCTTACCTATTTTCATTTCTTCTTTCATTTTCTTAATAAGTTTATCCAGTTTCATTATAGAAATCATCATAGTAATTAATTTGAGGTTTAACACTATGTTATTTATCTCTGAGCAGAAAATTCAGGGCATTATCTTTTTAAAGAAATCTACCAAGTTGGAAGAATGTGCTGGGAATGAGTCATTCTGACTACATCTGGTTCCTTAGCACAGTTTTCCTGTAGAAAGCATAGTTCTTCAGACAGTGTGTGTGTGTGTGTGTGTGTGTGTGTGTGTGTGTGTGAATTTCAAAGAATTTATGGTCATATTGCAAAGAATTGGATGGTCATTAGAACAAAATATTTCCTCATTCTTTTGTCTCTGCTTTCTAAGTCCAATAGCTGGGAAGGGAGTCAAATCTTCTCAAAATGACTGCACTATCAAGATGAGAAGGTTTAATTTAAATAATAAATAAGCTGCATGGCTACCTTTTGCTCTAATCTGTGCTAAAGTTTAGCACCTGATCTGCCTCCCAGCATTATTGCGAGAACATTTAAGTGTACAGTATAAGATTGTACTTGATTTATTA
Source organism: Mus pahari (assembly GCF_900095145.1). Taxonomy (NCBI): domain Eukaryota; kingdom Metazoa; phylum Chordata; class Mammalia; order Rodentia; family Muridae; genus Mus; species Mus pahari. The sequence continues at coordinate 84,967,133 of NC_034599.1, forward strand.
AAGTAATGAATTAGGTTTATTGTAGGTGATTAAATGTATTTTACTTTTTAAAGCACAAGAACTAGAAAAGAAAAGCATCATTACAATCTGAAAATAACTAGAAAGATAAGTTCATTAACTTGCCTACACTTGCACATCATAAAATCCTTGTTAAAAATTGCTCCCTAGCCTGCTGTATTAGCTTCTTTATGAGGTAATTTCTCCATACAGTAATAAGATTTTTCTTTTACTCTCCAGTGCATATTAAACCCACTAATCTTCTTTTATAAACTATAGTTTCAGCCACTTTCTCAATTTACTCACTTTAAAGATACATTCCTATTAATATTAAAGGTAACGAATACAGATATGAACTTTGCAGAACATGGCTGCAGATTTATGCTGCAATCTTTCAACAGGGGACTGGAATCGCACAGAAGGGGAAAGTCATAAATGTCTCGTGTGTCTCGTGGCAAACCAAACAATCATAGTCCCGATGGAATTAATTTCCCACCCCATTCATTATGTGAATGAACTCCAGACATACTTTGTACTGTCAGGAAATAAAAACAGAATGGAAACACTCAGTTCATTGAGAGAAATACAGTAAACTCTTGCCCAGGAAGCACCCAGGCTTCAATTATCCAATTGATAAACATTGTCACTGCTTTGGGGAAAGGACAATCAGCTGACCTACCTTTAAGCAAAACAGTAAGGGTTGAGGTTTTAGTCTGGCTGCCAACATTGGAGAAGTCATAATATAAAGTTGAAGACTATAATCTTTCAAAGGATACGTTCCAAACGTTTAATGATGCTTCTTGTTTGAATAATTCTACAAATCCTATATTTTGAACCTTATTTCTAAAGTATTCTGTGTCTTAAAGCTTATTGTTTAATGGTGTCATAAAGGATCAATACTGAACAACCAACATGATTAGTGGATAATGGATTTGCTGAGGATAAATTAAATAAATAGTCATAGAATTCTGTTATAAAATCAATGTACATATAGCAGCCCAGGTATATTTTTATCTATTGTACATGAAATTAAAAAGTAAGAATTTCCTTCTTGCTTTATTAATTGGCTTACTGTATTTACTGAAAAATAGAGATTTCTTAAAGTGTTCTCCATATAGGGAATTTAAGAGTGACATTTAATGTATGTCAGTGGTGAAATGTTAAGATATAATGTTCCTTAGGGTTCTACAAAAGCCAATTATTTCACTTGAAAAACTAGTGAAGATTAGAAGTATGCAAAAGAGGAAATAACGTGTGACAAAGATATATTCAAATTTTCCCTTTGACTAATTCAAACGGAAACATTATTCTAGCGGCAAAATTAAAAATGATAGAAAAAAACTACAGCTTAGGAAAAAATAAACTTTCTTATATTGCTTGAGCACATATAAAAAGCCATATTTGGCAATTTAAAACACTATTTAAAAAAAGTAATGTGTGATGTGGATCCAAAATGCCTCGTGATGCATTTAAACATCTGAAGAGTATGTGGTTTATAGGCAACAATGATACAAATACTGTCAGTCACTGCTTCTGTTAGTTGTAAGACAGGTTAAAATATAAATCATTCAGTCACTAATTTTACTGTTAAAATAGTTCATGATGCATTGAGTAAACAAAGCAAATTACCAAAAAGAAAAAAACATGATATTGTATAGTATGTTTTATTTTGAGAAGTACACCTATATTGATGTGTATTCTGGAAAAAGACACTAAAGTGCTACCTGTAGCCATGGCTGGCTGTGAGATAGAGTGAGAGTAGGAGCCTGTGCTCATTTGTCTGTTTACATTTCTTCATTCTATTCTTCTTTTCCGCCGTTAAATGCATTGAATACATACTTAAAGGCTAACTTTAATCTTCTATAAGATGCACACTTACTACATCAAAAATTAAAATCTTAGGCTTTAAAAAAGAAACTTTCAACATTGTTACAAGTTATTCAAACACATAAAATGTATATTAAAGTCAGAATGGTGACGTCTCATATTATGACTAAAGATCATGTAAGCAAGTTTCTGGCACTTAAAATATCTCCTCAAATGGCTTAAAATGTCATTTTTATTAATTTGTGTTAAGTAATAATTTCTTTTTCTGTAAGGTCACATACATCCTACATTTCAGATATCTCTAAAATTTAGTGTACTTATGTAACTTTGGTGTCCGAAGCTTCCAAACTATAACCTATCCAATTAAAATAAAATCATAGAATAAATTTCAAGTAGATTGCCTCCTAATTTGGTCCCTTTTGACTAGTAGGACTATCTTCTTCATTCCTGTTCAATTTTATTTCTCTATCAGCCTACTCACTTATTTATTTACTCCTTCCACCATATAAGCCTTCCTCATTGCATATCAGACAGACGACAGACAGACAGAAAGACAGAGACACACAAGCACACACATGCAGACACTCGCACACATGCACGCACACAGGCAAGCAGAAAGAAAACATTTTCTTTTAAATATTCACAAATCTACGTTCTGCCTCAGAATTCCTCTTTCCATTTCTTTCCTGTGTTCTGACTAACTTATTCTATGAAAGCATTTTCTACATTAAGACACTTAAGCCATTTCAATCACTTTTGATCGCTTATTTCCCTTTTAACATCATGTTAACTTCATGCATGACAGAGCTTTCTTTATGCCAACATGGATATTCAAACTCAATTCTATCAGAACTTTCCAGTTCAGTGGGGTTTAAACTATTGTGGTTGAAGTTCTGAATTGACCCTTCCTATAAGTTGCATTTTCTCTGCGATGACACTACCTCCACAAAAGGTCTGCATCTTGTACACCTCCCCATAATAAAAACAGTTGTTAGTGCATAAGTAAACGAAAACAGAAGCCACTTCTAAAGTTGAACAAAACATACCTGAACAAATCCAGCAGCTGTCCATGTTGAAAAGAATCATAGAAATCATTGTAACCATGAACATACAACAACCATATGAGTCAGCAGGGATTGGAGAATCTGGGGCCCTCATTCTGGTACTAGCTACTATCCCTCTCACTTTGTGTGTTGCATTGGGTAAATGAGTTAGTTAATAAATGATGGATTGAATCCTATAAAAGGGAATCAACCTTCACATATCCTTTATGTTTCCAAGAGAAATCTCACACTGGCTTATCAACCACACTTCTGCTAATCTTAATAAAAACAAACTTGTAAGCATCTTGCAGTGGTTTGCATCTGATCTTGACTGGACATATTCACCTGAAGCCTTTACATGGGCTATAATAAGCACTGGTTTTTATTAGGGAAGGATAGAGGATGTTGGTGTCATTAAAGTGTACTGTTTCTTCCTGAGGGCATGTGTTGCTTCTGGTGGCAGATGGGAGCTTTTGGTGGCTGTATAGATGGCAAAGACTGAGGATTACTGGGCGAAGGGATGCTGAAGTAATCAAATAGCAGCTGCAGGATTATAAGCATGGAAGTTTCTTCTTCCTTGTTTTCCTTAAGCCTCTGAACAAGGAAGTTGTTGGGACCTTTGTGGTAAATTTGTTGACTAATACACATTCTAAGCAGCCTGTAGCAGTAAGCTTAGCCTTTTGTATGAGGCATTAAAGTTAGCCTTTTTAGTTAAGTGTTTTATTCTGGCATTTTGGAAGGATACATGATCCAAACAGAATATTTATAACAAGCCTTTTAAGGCTTGTTCTCATCTATTTTTGCCCTCAAAGGTCAGTTCACAAAAGAGATCAAAAGACAGCTTCCTCCGGGCCAGCTCAGTGGGTGGCCAGAAGCAGATTAAGTACCAACAGAGGCCTGAAGAAGTACCAATCTGTCCGACTTGTTTAACACTGTTCCATAGTATAGTAGTATACTGTCTCCATCACCGTACCACACAATTATACACACACACATACACACACACACACACACACACACACACACACACACACACACATATACATGAAGTAGCTTAATTACAACTGATATAATGAAAAGGCATTAAAAATGATCTCCAGATAAGCTTATCAAATGGGCTTCCCAATAGTATCTGAGCCCTTCACTGGTGGAAGCTTATTTACTCAGTAGTTTAAAAATCTTCAGGAGCACTGACGTGATTTGGTGTGTAAAACTTATCCAAAGATTCGATTTTGTCTTTCCAATGACTGAACTTCTAACACTAGGGAAAGAACAGAACAGTTCGATTGTCATTTTCCAGGTGAACACTGGTTAAGAAGCAGAAACTTTGCATTGGAACTATGAAACCCAGGAATTTGTTTTCTTTTGTGACTTCTGTGCACTCCTCTATCATTTCTACTGTGTGTTTTCTGAATTTAAGGCCCAATCCCCCGATCTTGCTAGGAAGAGATTTAGGGAATAACATCAAGAGTATAATATATACAAAAGGAGAGTTCCATATTCAAGAAGAGAAAAAAATGGTATTTAAAATGTCGCCTTCAAAGTATAGTGACATCTCTGAGGGTAGGAGCAACTCTGGCCAGAGTACAAAGCAAATCTTAAGTCGAGGGTTTAAAAAAAAAGCACAGAAAATTTATCAAGCAAATCCAAGGGTCCCTGAAGGAAGAAAAATAGAAGAAAAAAGAACAAAATTGAAAGGGAAAGGAGCCATGCATTCACTTGGTAAATTCAAGAACTCCAGCCATAGACTGAGCACATGAACATGGCCCAGACATTTAACAGAACCTTGGGACATGAGAATAGGAAAGGTCCCAGTAAGTGCGTGGGTGGCTCTTTAGCTGATGATGACACTGAAGCTTATGAAGAAGCAACAACAGACTATTGAAGAAGGAACCTGCCCAAGGTTCTGTTAAATGTCTGGGAATGGTTTGGAGAACAATGAGAAGGGAGTGTCAACCTGTGCATTCTTCAAGGGACAAGAGATAAATATGAATAGGAAGGGGAAAGCCTGAAAAGCCATAGGCAGTGGATGAAAAACACTTAGCAAATTTCAGTTGGAAAATATTGGTCCAATTGGACCTTAGTGCCAAGCCCTAACACTGCTGGAAACAGAAGGAAGGGTGATATAGAGGAAGCATTGTTGCACTGAATATCAGCTGTGTGGGAAGAGCATGTGAAAAGTCGAAACCCAAAGAAATATGGCAGAATAATGACCTCTTTAAACTGTCCTTTTAGGAGGCCAGTCAAGGACTGGAGATCCACCCCAGCCCTAGAAACCGATGTGGTCTTTGACATTTTGATGTTAGCTGGTTGACCCAGAGTTTGTAACAGAGCCAGGGATTTTCACCCAACCAATAACTGCAGACACAAGCCTGTGGGTCAGGGTGCTTTGACTCTGTTGCCATCTAGACTAGAATGGGTTGCCCCGACAACAACACATAGGCATCAATATCAAGTTTCACCATTCTCCAAAGCTGAACTCCATGAAGAATTGGTTCTAGAAATCTTAAACACCAAGGCTGAATGTCCAATTTTTATAAAACTAACAAAGAATACAACCTAGAACAGATCACTGATGTATCTGATGCTTTTTCTTTGTTTAGCCTTTGTCCTTTTTCTAACATTATAGTATTCTAGTTTTTCTACATTTTTTTTAATGTAATTAGTTACAAGGTTGCATGTTTATCTTCCATCTTACCAGAATAACCCTTCATAACTGTTCCCCCAATTTTCTATATCTACAAAAAAGTCATCTCTTCTACATTTATGCGTCTATAATAGCCTCCATATTGCAAATCCTATGCGCCCTTCTTAGTCATCCTATACCTCCTCCTCCTCTTCCTTACTTCTCTTTCATTTCACTATTTAAATATTGGTAGGTTCCTCATTCTAAAAAAGTCTATGAACGACATCTTCTCTAACCACGACCCCCAAACCTCTGTCTCTAAAGTAAAACCAGCATAAAGCAAAAGTATCTGGTATATCTAGGAAAGTCCAGATAGGCCCCAAACAAAACAAAACAAAACAAAAACAAGTGAAGTACACTTGCTCTCTAAATAGCTGCAGAAAATAAAATTCCAAGAGAACACACCTGTTTTAGAAGAACTCATAGAAAGCAGAACCAAATAGAATTGGAAATAAGAAGTTAAAACTTGAGACAAATCCAGGCTAGCAGAGAGAGAGAGAGAGAGAGAGAGAGAGAGAGAGAGAGAGAGAGAGAGAGGAAACTATGGACAAGAGAGCTAGCTCAGTAGGTTTAAAAAAAAAAAAAGCACTGTAAGTACAAAGTCTGAGGTGAGAAAATTTCTTAACTCAAAGCCCCTAAAAAGATAAAAGTTAAAAACAAGTTACAGATTTTAAAAATACAATGACACAGAACAGACAAATATCCCGTTCTGAAAGGGAAAAGAAGACAGGAACTATTAAACCAGCAAGACTGAATCCTAACTTGGAGGACACGCCATCTTGCAGTCTCATGTCCAGCATCTGGAGCTCATAACCATCTGGGTTTCAACAACCTTGGGTGGTGGTGGTGGTGAGGCAGGGGAGTAGGGAATGGAGACTGAAACACGGTTAACATACGAGAGAAGCCAGTTTGCCGTAAAAGACTGGACTTTCTTCTTCACCTGGGTCTCACGCAACCATGGTCCATGTTTATAGAAAATTCCAGGTCTTCTTAACCTGGACTTCATGTAACAAACAGAACATTTATGGGAAATAAAATAATAAAATGTGGGTTCCATGGAAATGTCTTATAAAGGGCTGGAGGGAATTCATAGCCCAACCCGCATTTAGACTTTTACCCTCAGCTTACTAACTCACTCCTATTCTCAGAAATAAGTGTTCTTTTTAAAGTAAGTAAATCTCTCTCTCAATTTTGGGCCATTTGTTCCTGTAAAAGACACAATTTATCCTGGAACACAAGACCCTGCACTCCCGATCCCATTGAACTCAGGTTTCTTTCATTTCCGCTTTAGCTTTTATTCAAATACCGACCAAAATCATAACCTGACACTCTCAAGCTTTCTCTCTTTTTCTCTGACCGCCATGCTGAACTTACAAGCCATGACTTTCTCTCCATCTCCCCATTCCTGGCAGTTGTTGGTAATTACAATTTGCTTGTCCTGCTTATTGTTTGTTTGTTTTATTCAAACTCCAATAAAATTTTCATTGAGTTTCCTCTTGAGTTCATTTCTAAATTCTTTTATTAATGAGATTAAGAAGTCACAGATGAGAGTGTCAATTTCCTTGGTAACAGCACACCACTCGTTCTTCCTATTGTGTAGCACACAGGGAGTTCACACTTCTGGCATTTCTGATATCTTGGAGTCTCCATGGCAACGTGGGTTTCACCTTCACAGACTCATTCTATGGGTGCTTAGGTCCTCTACATGGGATCTAACCATGTCACACACTATCTGACCCCAGTTGCTTTCTGGAACCTTAGTGAAAGATTCCAGGACACCTCAATATTGGATTTTGGAACTACATGGACAATGTTGCCAATCCCTGCTGCTAGCTGGGTAGTCCAGCTAAGTTTTACTACAGCAGTAGGGACATCTGTGTACCTTGGTAGCTAAGCAGAAAAAACGCAGTTGACTCTCACCCAGAATATCCTTCAGTGGCTTTCCTACTTCACTCTCTTGCCTTCAAATGAAACTGCACTTTTACAAGTCGGCGCCTTTAATGGATGAGGTAATACGCTCATAGCATGTTTCCTGTAAGAGTTTTTGTTGTTTATCCGTTTTCTTAAAGATGGAAGCAGGAATGAACGGCTTTTTATTGTAATAGGTACCTTTTAAGCATGGCCTTTTGGAACTGCCTTAGCAGTTATGAGGTGAGAAGCAGTTGGTTTTGATTATAGAAAAACCAAATATATTTAGGCAATTCAAATTTCAGATGGTGTTATAGATTTTTTAATTACTCATTATGTTGTCTTTTAATAAGAAAATCTACTTTACTAATGGAATTCATGCAGGAAATATCACTTTTTTTTTTTTACTGTAAGTCAAATTATCCTTTTTCTCCACTGAATGAAGATTTATGGTAGCATTTTTGGAAAATATGGATTCCTTGGGAATGTTGTTATTTTATAGTAAATTTAATATTGTACCTATATTTACATTTTTCTAAGTAGAAGGTTCTCAATTTTTTGAAGTATAATAACTTTAAAGGGGGAATAATATGAAGATGAGGTAAATTAAGGAAGGAACGTGTAATATTGGATGATGAAACAATCTTATAACCCATTCAAATGATTCTGATAACTAAAGCTTGCTACTTTTATGCATTTACATCAGTATAGGGTCTTTGGAGAACTTGACATTTGGCTCAGAGTTTGATAACAGAACTAGGTATGGAAAGGTGGAATTCTTCTGAAGCATGGTTATTAATCTAATCATGAAGTTGAGATATGAATAACCTAAAAGAAATGATTTACACAGATGTTTATAATTTCCAAAGAATTACGCTTATTTTCATATTAAATACAGTCTGAATTGAGGGGAAATATATGAAGATGATAAGCTGAATAGGAATGGTACAATACAAAAAACAGTTTCCAATAGGCTCAAAAAACCTAGAAAAATCTGCATGAGTTTGTGCTCTCTAGTTTATTCTACATGATCAAGAATTTTTTTAAAAAAAAAAAGTCAATTTAAAATGAATTACAATCAATAAAAATCATGGTAAAAAATTTATATAAAAATTTTAGATTCTAGAGATGCCATTACAGCATTTAGTCTGAGATGGCCTCATTTGTCCCGTTTTGTCTATGTTGTACAATGGGAAGTTTGTCCTCCTAGGTAGAAAGTCTCTGGTGGAAGGCCTTCCAGTCTATGTGCTGTCTGGTGCACTCATTAACCAGTCTCATGAACTTAAATAAGAAATATAAACTTCTTGTGTGTCAGTGTCCCATGAATATAAACAGGATAATTACAACTAGCTCATAGGATGCTGTGAAAATTTAATAAATTTCACACTCTTCAGAAGTTAATACATCCAAAGGTATCAAGAATGTCAGTAATCATTATAGCTATTATCTGCATTGCTGTTATAATATTATTGAAAAAGCATTAACTATTTACAGAGGCCACCTAACATGTTAAGATGATGCTAGGTAAAAAATTACCCAAAATTAAAGACTGTGATGGTTGCTTAGACAGTTAACAGATGAAACGTATCTGCTGTATCAGGAACTGTATCCAAGCGTGGTGGAGTGATGTCACCAGACAGAAGCAGATTATGAGATCTTACAGCTGACCCTAAGAGTGCTGTCATCTGGCAGGACTCCCACATAACCCTGTTTCATTTAATCTGATTTGGTTCATAAGTAGGAAAACTACCCCTAGATGGAGCAGTTTATTTGAAATTTTCAGAATTCCCCTAAATTTTATCATGGGACCACACAAACCTTCATGAAATATACTGATGCTATTTCTGCCAATCTGGGGCGGGGGGGGGGGGGTTTTTCTTTTATCTATGCTCTGAGGAACCAGATTTAAATGGTTTTCTTTCCTTCTCTCAACTCTAAGGAATTTAGGGAGCTGCAGTTCTTAAGATCTATATGAGAGTAGACCAGACACAAGGGGAAAATGGCCTAATTAAACAACTAAAATTCTAGACACACCCAAAGCAAAGCATGCGGTTTAGGGGCATTAGATGTATGAGGGTACGGGTATGTGCTAGTATCAACATGTGCCCACATATGTAACAAGTAAGAAAATATCTGCAGAGATAATATGTGTAGTCCAACATCAACGGATGAGAACAGAGCAATGTATATGGTACTTTTCAATCTGCAGTGGGAAACTCACAAACTCTTACTGAAAAAGATTAGAAAAGCAGGAATCAGCACCGATCCACTCAGATTATGTTTAGGTGATAGATATGATCCATAGAGAAAGGATAAAGGTAAGTCAGTTGCAAGGTTACAAATGATTCTTGAGAACCGGTACTTGAAAAATAAAACATGATTACATTAATTAAATAGTACAAGAAGAAAATTACATCCCTAACAAAATTAAAACCTACCACAATATGCCTAGATATGAAAAGCTGAATGAGACAACATACTATTAATACAATAAAGGCATTTAAATAAAAGAATATGTTGCTAACATGCAATTTCTGTAGAAATAGCGTAGTCAGAGGAATAAGTATGGGCTCACACTCTCCTAGCCATCTTTTTACAGAAAAAAAATAACGTAGAAAAATAACCATTGCTATATACTCATTAATTTAGCTAGCTACAATAATTTTTCATAATTTCATGCAATCAATCAAATATCACCATGTTGGTGTATTTTCAACAATGTTCTAAATACATGTTCTTACAAATGTCGATTTATATTTTGGCCCAACTGGTAGTTTATACTTATCTTTTAAGTAAGTTTTCAAAGTATCTTTATTTTTGCAAGTCACACACTTCCTTTATAAGATAAAATATTTTTACTTACAAAAAATATGCCAATACTCAGGTTGAATCCTTGCAACATCCTAATGTCTAATCAAAACACAGAGACGTGTGGCCTAGCAAGTGGTAGCAATGCTGCGAATCTTACTTCCTACAGGCACAAACATGCAGAAAGTACATTTTAGTTCAAAGGTTTCTTGAAAACTATGGTGGCAAAAATGCCACTTGTTTGAAACTCATTGTATGAACTCACTCATAAAGATATTCGTATACAAAGTTGCAATGTGCTATCGTAAAGACAGTGTAACTAACTAGCCCCATGATGACATAAATTAAGGAAATCAAACTATGTTCTATCAGATAATAAGAAGTGGATTTTATAACTATACTTTTTTTTTAATTCTAAAGAAAATATTTCCTGGAATCTGTTTTATTTAGAAGATACATCTCAAATCAAATAAATCTAGGCAATAAATTAACACACACACACACACACACACACACATACATGCATATATATCTTTAAGCAACCATACTATTTATAAGCATTGTATGAATACTAATAATCTATTCTATTTTTAAAACCCTATACAGAAAAATATTAGGTAGTTACAATGTAATATTTAATACCCCAAGTACCTGTAGCAGCTGGAAGACACCCATGCTCCTGTGGCAGGCACACTATGGTGGAAAAGAGTCTGACAGATGGATGGGAAAGATGGAATGCATGATGGACAGGTAAAAGAGAAAGCAAAGCCGGGGAGTTCCTACAATGGAGAAACGTGGAACTGGAGACGGGAGGGCAGTAAGGAACAGACAAGTATGAAGAGGGCTTAGTGAGGTCCTGGCCCTGGTTGTCTGCCACCAATAGCCATATTTGGGTCTTGATCCTGCTGTAGCTAGTGTCTGTATCAATGTCTCTAGCTCGAGTTGCTACCAAAGGCTAAGCAGATGTCAGATGTCCATGGCTTTGGCTGCCACCATAGACCATGTGGGTAACTGAGGACCCAGGTGCTGAGGGGGAACAAGCCAATCTGAGTGACCTGTGCTGCCATCTGAGGTCATGGAGACATTTTGTCCCATGCTGCTGCTGAGAGCCATGGGGTACATGGTCCTATTATAGCTGGGGTCAGTCTGTGTTGATATTCAAGGCTCATGTTACCACCAATGGCCATGCAGATGTCCCTGGTCTGAACTGCTGCCTCAGGCACTGTGCTAAGCTGACCCCACCACTCTCCAGCCAGCTGCCACACTCTGGAGAGCTGATTCTGCCCCTTGCCTGGGCAACACATTAGAAATGACCCTGGGAGAGAAAGAATAGGAGACCCAATCCTGCCCCGAGATGTCCCATACACACACACACACACACACACACACACACACACACAACCTGCCTCTCATTGACTGCCACAGGCAGATGACCTGGCCCTGAGGTCTTGACAGCAAGACTCCTGGCCCACCCCTCACTGGCTGTGCACACTAACAGAGACCTGTACCTTGACTGGGCAGCACAGTAGATCTGGCCCTAGTAGCTAAGGCACGGGTGAGCCAGCCAGGAGGATATGAGAGCAGGAGAGCTGACCCTGCCCTTTGCTGGATGCAGAAGGTAAGTTAGCCATAGCCATGTCATTGCCGGGAGGTGCACGCACAGGTGTAGGTGCAGGTTAACCCATTCAGCTACCACCTAGGCCCAGATGCCGGGCTTTGAGTCTGCCCATCCCAACATCTGTCCCATGTAGAATCTGCTGGAGTTCATGAAAGGCGTGAGGGTCCATTAGAGCTACCACAGCAGAAGCCAAAGACCTTGAACCTAACCAATGACTCATTGCAATGAGCATTTGCAAGTAAAGATGTATGCACAAAAGGGTGTACTGTGTGACACACTGTAGCCTCCAAGACAAGATTTGTTTTAAATTCTATCCTATTTAATTTTCTTTTGGGAAGAAGGTTGCAAGGGTAGAGGATGGATATGAAAGAATGGGGAGATGAGTGAGGTTGGGGTACATGGTATGACAGTCACAAAGAATCAATAAAAACTAAAAACAAAACAAAACTGTCAGATATATTCCTTAGTGCATTTCATTCTATTTAAGGAATGTGAAGTATATTTTGCCACTCAGTCAACATAGAGTCTGCTGTATACACTCCAAAATACAATGCTACAGCCTCAATTTTAAAATTAAGATGTGCTTTTCCAAGTAGTATCACTCACAATGTAAAGGTCCCTCCCATTCAGTATGTTCTGGCAATCAGTTAATACTTAGAAATCTTAGCTGAAGTTAAATAGCAGCCCAGCTTTCTTTTTTTTAATTTAATTTAATTTTATTATTTTTATTTATTTGTTTATTTATTTTTGGTTTTTGTTTTGTTTTTTCGAGACAGAGTTTCTCTGTATAGCCCAGGCTGTCCTGGAACTCAATTTGTAGACCAGGCTGACCTTGAACTCAGAAATCCGCCTGCCTCTGCCTCCCAAGTGCTGGGATTAAAGGCGTGCGCCACCACGCCCTGCTTTTAATTTTATTTTTGATATAGGGCTTTATGTAGCCTAGGCTGGCCTCAAGAATGTTAAATAGCTGAGGATGAATTTGAACTCCTGATCTACCTTCTTTCATTTCTCAAGTGGCAAGTAAGTGTGCACTACTATGACCAGCTTTGTGAATTCTCTTTATTCATTTGTTTATTTGCCCATATATCAAATCAGGGTAATGATAGTTACTATAGTAACTGTGCACATAATATAGTGGAAAAGTCTAATGCAGTCTTGAAGCCATACCAAAAGAATGATTATGGCTATTGATCAATTGGCTTATCATTGCTATTAAAATGTAAAATTAAACCTAATAATCTTATAAGATACATTTTTGTCACTGCCACCGAGAGTGGACATCATCTCTTGCTGCACTCACTGCTCTGAAATTTATTCATTGTTCATTGTATGGACAATTAGAAGGTTTTCCTTTAGCATGGCTAGACTTAAATGGATGCCTCCATCTGACTTCAACTACTTTCTCCTGTAATAGAAGACACATAATTAAAAGCATCTGTCATGACTGGATATGTCAGTTTCCCCCCTTGAAACTGGTCAAGGATTATTGGTCCCTATTTTTTTTCCAAAAAAAAAAAAAAAAAAGCCCATTGCCACATAGTAGTCCTAATTGGAAACTGAACAGATACACATTAATGGGCAGATGATTGATAGATCATGGATAGAGACAATATATAGATAATAGATAGATAATAGATAGAAAGATAGATGAGAGACAGATAAGATAGATGATAGATAGATAGATAGGTAGATAGATAGATAGATAGATAGATGCAATTATACTTGTGGATTCTGGCTTCTGAACAGGAAGATGTGCATAGAAAACATATATAAACAAACAAACAAAATCTCCAGACCATCCTTTTTTGGTGTCATCACCTCAGGACCTGAGAACAGGGAAAAGAGCCATGAGGGTACTGCATGCTGGACATGCCAATAGAGAAATGATAAATTATTAAACTGTGATTGGAAATATTGCCATTTTTCAAAGCTGTCAGTTTAAGCATAAAAGCATCAGCACATTAAACTAGTTACTGCTTTTTCATAATTGAGACTTTAGCTTCTAGCTGTGCCCTGCAGCTTTTCATTAATCACTAGGACTGAAGTTCAGCTCACTGACAGCTTAGACGGCATTAAATGGGCAAAGTGTTTCCCAGGTACAGTTAGGAGAGGCCTTTTAGTCCCATAATCCACAGCTAATTGTTTTTCAAAGTCTCTAAATACAATCTATTTCTGGCGTTTCCTGGTGTCAGAATTAGCTGCAAACTGGTTTTCTTTTATCTTTCCAGACTTTCTCTCACTAAAGTCTATTGAGAGCCTGTTGTTAGCTCCATAAAACAGGTGCGGAAGGACTCTGATATGTGAAACCAGAAGGGATACGTACCAAGGAGCCATTTATCAGCTTGCCTAAGAAACACTACTTCCTGAACACTTATTTTAATCATACCATTTAATTTGTCATAAAAGAAACAAAATAGCATGAAACTTTGCCTTCAGGCCAAGTTCAGCTTTTTAACTCAGAGAAAATACCTTGTCAGACTCACTGAGCAAATGCAACTGTATCTTTCTTCATCACAAAGTTAGAATGTGGCTTCCCACATCGCCTGAACCCAGAGATTCCAGTCATAAGCCCCTCTGATGCTTTCGTCCATTTTTTTTTTCTCTCCAAAGTATTGTGCATCAGGTTTTAATGGATGTGCCAAAACATTCCTTCTTTCAGTATAACAAATTATCAGGAGCAATGAGGTTCATTAATTATGTCATCTAATTGGATTGAGGCAGGTGCAAAATACCTCAGATGAAGTGGTCACTGGCAGGAAGGCCCAAGTGCAAGCTTTTCTATTAGAAGCCAGCATGTCTCCAGACTCCTGGAATTACTTTGTACTTATTGATTAATGGCCATAATTTATTACAGTGCAGAAGATCTTGCATTGAGTTAAACGTGTGATTAATCAATTTTCCATCAAATTATGAACAGCAGAGCAGTTGCCAGAAAGAAAATACCAAGTGCATTTTCCCATGGTGTAAATATATCAGGACTTCAGCTAATAACTGTCTATCACTTGTGTAATATTCTCTGTCACACTGATAGATGTCATCTCCACAAGTCTGCTACAGGTAGGAATGATGGAACGGCCACAAAGCATGTTTTATAGCTGCCCTGTTTATATAATGAAATGTTCTTTGAATCCATCTCTAAACAATTTATTAATACAACATTCATTTCTGCCTTCAGCTTGAAATACATCATTGTTAAGTCAGCAATCTTATATTAAACTCAAAGTGAATATTGAGGAAAGAAAACCTTAGGCAAAAGAGAGATGAATTTTGGACTTTGTGTGCATAGGAGCTCATTTTTATTTTATGTCACAAATTCAAAGGTGACTAATTGTTGTCAGTTCTAATCTTCTATAAGGTACAGCACATGCATGTCTGGTGAACACTACAGGAAACTACTGATTGAAGAAAAGAATTCATTTTGCTGGAGAAGTTAATTTCTCTGATTAAATAATGGCTATGTTAAGGGCTCATAAATTGTCTTCTGTGTACAAGGGTATTTCATCTTACATTTAACCTAGTTGCTACTGCATCTTTATAAATGTTCAAAAGACTAATCTAGGTGGTGAGGCCCCTGAGTCAATCACATTGAATAAAATTAACTCATAGGAAAGAGTGCAAACAATAACAAAAACCGATTTTGACAAGTAAAGATTTAACTGGGATAAATAAGTATGATGGTGAGTATTCATTTCACCATTCCAGTTCAGAGTAGTAAATTTTTAAAAAGCTAATAAAAAACAAAAACAAAGCAAAACAAACAAACAAAAGTGCATTCAACAACTTTAAAAGCAGCTAAGTCATACTGTGTCACTTAATAATACTGAAGTTCTGAAAGTGCTACTGCAGAATCAAATAGACTTTCTTCTTTCTCTCCCTAGGGCAGCAGGGATATTTGTGGCCCTGAGTGTGAGAGTCTTTGGATGGATCCCAGATGACAGCGTACTAGACCTCTCTTTATCAGTGTCAGCCCATGAATTCTTTCTGTAGTGACACATAAACAGTCACCTCTGACCGACCTTTGTTTAGTCGCATACCTACCAAGTACATGCAACATTGTAGTAGGGCCTCTGAGTTTAAGATGTAAAGAAAGACTAGATTCCATCCTGTTTTACATACATTGTTTTCCTGATAAAAATTTCACTTCAAAATGTAGGGTAACTTCATCTCTGAAGTGCTTGGTTCTGTTGTAGTAATAATCAGATTCTTGCAAAGGACACCTACCATAACATTTTCTCAAGCCACCTGCCCAATTGTCAAGGGTTGTAAAGCTACATAACTCCAAATGGCCAAGACTTTGCTTCTGTACAAACAGTCACATCTACTGATGACCTTTAGAGTCTCTGGTATTCTAGAGAACATGTGTGAGTGAAATAGGAACTAAACAACACACTAAACATAGCCCCTATTAATGCATTACTGTATAACTTGGAGGAAGCCATAGAAAGTGTCCCCTACACCCCTCCTAACACCACGGAAAAGATCCCTTTACGTCGTTCTTGTTGTGGTTTTTGTTCCCAATTTTGTGCTCTGTGTCACACAGGATTTTAAAGATTCCCGTTACATGGTTTACGAGAAGTGTTAAAATCCTGTAATCCCCTAAGCTTAAGTCTCAGTCACTTTAATACCTACTACATTTCTCTGGCTAGGAGGGAGAATAAAGATTTGAGTCTTCCTTATGCCTCACAAAGCACATGGTAGAGATTGTTCCCTAAACCTGCAGAATTCCCAAACTGAAGCTCAAAATGACACCTACTTTTACACACATCTTTGTGTCCTTCCTTAAGGTAGACCTCAATTGACCATTCAGAAGAAAAAGTCTGTGGCATGGAAGTAAAGACTGTATGATCATAGGAAATTAAGAGGAATGTTTGTGCATTGCTGGTTAAAATATAACGTGGTTCAGACTTTATTGAATAATTACATGGCAATTCTTGAAAAGAATTAACTTAAAATTATAATACACCTAACAATCCCACTTTGAGGGAAATAATTCCAACACTGCACACAGAGACTTAATCTCTATGTGTATACAAAGGTTCAGATCAGTGTTACTTCCAAAAGTCTGAAGCAATAATAGTGCTGTAGTAATTACTGAATAAACAAAAAATATTGTATATACAATACACTATTTTAAACAGGATATTCTGGCTCATGTCGCAGAATGGATAGTTTTTTAAGACATTCTGCTCAGTGAAATAAGCCATTCACAAAGATGAACATATCATTTATATGATATAATAGAGCAGTCAACCCCATGTGGGTACAGAGGAGAATTGTGATTGATAATAGTCAAGAGAGAGTTTATTTTATATGGGGTGTCAATTGTGCAAGAGGAATTTTAAAGACGGATGTTGGTGGTGGCTATATAGCCATATGTATTTAATGATTCCGGCCTGTACGCCTAAAAACTGACAAAGCTAGATATAGATTGGCACAACAAAGCACACTGATAGTACATGATAATGACAGAGCAAACAGTCTGTTTCCACTAACAATGCCTGGAAAAAAAGTGCTAATGATGGCAGGAATGGAAATGGTGAGACACAAGGATAAAGCCCCGTAAGTGCTTTTCTAGATTCTCAGGGAAATATCTTTTAAATTGTGCTAATAATGTTTTGGTTTACTTTATGTGAGCATGGAAAATGAGAAATGATTCTGAAACTTACGTTTTATTTTATTTTTAGTCTTCATAGTAATCGTGATGTAAGCTGCACTTGCTGAATCATAGGTGAGTTGAAGTCATAGGTTGGCTTGCAATACAAGTTTGGTGACACTCAAGGGATATGTTTTAGGGTCACCATTTGACTATATGGAATTTATAACATAGTATTATATACCTCAGGACCAGTAAGTATTACAAATATTCATATCCATAATATATGCATATATACAAGTAAATGTACATTGCAGAGATAAGTTTCTGAATGCCTTCTACTAGAGAACTAAGCTTGGAGCCTGAGTCAAGGGGAGCATGCATTTCCTCTGATTGTTTTGCATGATATTTATGAAGTTTCCAGCTATTTTCATTAGAAGCTAAAGTTATTATCAGCTGTACATATTTTTGAAAGGCTTCCATAAATATTTCAGCTGCCTTCTATGCTGAATTGCTCAGCACAATGAAATAAAACCCATGCTAGAAACTGTATTGGGACCTATGCTGCCAAAGACCAAAAGCCTGGGGGAGATGGAAAAGAAATGGGAGCCTTAAACTGATTTGAGAAATCTCTACCAGTCATGGGTATCTGAAGAAAATTTGATCATTCTTGACACCTAGAAAGATCCAGAAATCTGTTCTTTCAGGAAAGTCCACTATATTACAGAGCTTATCATTACCATACCTGCTGATGGGGATGTAGAAACCAGGCTATTCATACGCAGTTGTGGGAATGTAAAATAATATGGACATCCTGAAATTAAACTGGCACATGATTATGAATCCAAATCTGCAACAATTGCCCTTCTAGGTAAGTACAAATTTATGAGGATGTGAAAATCTTAATAAAAATGTGTTTAATAACTTTGTAGGGTAGAGGAGCTAAAAACAATGATATGTTCCCTCAATGGGCTAGCTCTTAATTAAACTGTGGCAAATCAGTACTGTGGAATTAGCACTCACCAATATAAAGGTGGGATATTGATGCCTGCAAAAAATAGCATTATGTCATCTGACTTAGGCCTGTATGAAATGTTAACTTCTTTATTTAATAAAAATTATCTTAGTGACAGAGGATATAAGAGCAGGTGGAAATATGAATAAAATATTACATTAAGGCAAAGAAATTAATATAAATTGCTTATTATAATAAATTAACTATCAGGATAACAAAAGCATTTTGCTTATTAAGACAAGATACCAAAAAAGAGTGAGAAAAAGTGAAATTCAGATATATTTCAGATGCTGGGTTCACAGCTCCAAGAACAGTCAAGAAGAATGAGAAAGCAATGTGAGGTTATGGCCTAGGATACCTCAAACATGGCTTCCAGGCCCAGTTTATTCTTAGCCAAGTGCTGCCGGCTGGTATAGTTCTGTACATTAACGAAAGTCATTAGAAGTCATTTATTATTAGATGATGACAATAAGTCAGTCATGAGTCTCATTTCTCTCTTTCCCCCTCCCTGTGTCCTCCCTCTCCCTTCTTCCCACTTGTTCTAATATTTTTATGTACAAGATAGATTTCCAATGTATTTCAAGGTGGCACACAATTTTCACAAATCGATGTTTATAGTTCTTGCAATATAATACATTTGGTGATGTGCTAACTATTCTCAGGTCACTTTTGTACTCCATTGGGCTTTCTTTCAAGAAATTGTCTTCCCCACCCAATAATATGCCATGACACACCTGCAAAGAAATCTTTCTCCTTCACTATAGCATCGTGAAGGTCAATCCTCCAAACCATGTTCTCCTAGCCTAGCTTCTATATCATGGAGACATCTAAGCTGAACACTGGCTTAAAAATCCAATGCTCATTTTCCAGGATGTGATGCTTGTGGTCAAGCATAATAGAAATATATCTTATTTACATTTCTAGACACCAGGACAGGACAACATGAATATGGTCCACAGTAGAGAGTACTTTTAATAAATTGGATATTTTATTTATTTACATTTCAAATGTTATCCCCTCTCCCTGTTTCTGTTCTGGAATCCCCCCATCCTATCCCCCCTTAACCTGCTTCTATGAGGGTGCTCCCCCACCCACTGACCCACTCCTGACTTACTACCCTAGCATTCCTCTACACTGAGGCATCAAGCCTTCACAGGACCAATGGCCTCCCCTCCCATTGATGTCAGATCAGGTCCCTTCAGCTCCTTCAGTCCTTCCCCTAACTCCTCCACCAGAGTCTCTGTGCTCAGTCTGATGGTTAGCTTTGAGCAACTGCATCTGAATTGGTCAGGATCTGGCAGAGCCTCTCAGGAGACAGCTGTATCAGGTGCCTATCACCAAGCACTTGGCATCCACAACAGTGTCTGGGTTTGATGTCTGCATGTGAGATGGATCCCAAGGTGGGGCAGTCTCTGGATGGCCTTTCCTTCAGTCTCTGCTCCACTCTTTGTCTCTGTATTTCCTTTAGACAGCAGCAAATCTGGTTTAAAATTTGGAGGTTGGTGGGTGGCCCTGTTACTCAACTGAGGTGGGGGGTTGCCTAACATCTGGACATGGTCTTCACAGGTTCTTCCACCCCTTTGTGGGGTTTTCAGCTATTGTCATCCCCATGGGGTCCTGGTATCATTACCATACCTGCTAGTAGGCTCTTGCTTTCTGGATGCTAACCCTGGTTCCTCATCCCCCATCGCTACATACCTCTGTTCAATTTCCTGACCCTCTGTACACCTCCCAAACCTGATTCTTCTCCTCTTTTACCCATCCCCCTCTTCTCTTCCTCAAAAGTCCCTCCCACTCACCTTGTTTATTTTGTTTCCCCTTCTAAGTAGGACTGAACCATCCACTCTTTGGTCTTCCTTCCTCTTGTGGTTCATGTAGTCCATGAATTGTATTGTGGGTATCCCACACACTTTCCCTAATATCCACTTATCAGTGAGTATATACCATGTATGTTCTTTTGTGACTGAGTTACCTCACTCAGGATGCTACTTTCTACATCCATCCATTTGCCTGTGAATTTCATGAAGTCATTGCTTTTAATAGCTGAGTAGTATTCTGTTGTGCAAGTGTACTATATTTTCCGTATACATTCCTCTGTTGAGGGACATCTGGGTTCTTTCCAGCTTCTGGCTATTATAAATAAGGCTGCTATGAACTTGATGGAACATGTGTCCTTGTTATATGTTTGAGGATCTTTTGGGTATATGCCTAGGAGTAGTATCGCTGGGTCCTCAGGTAGTACTATTTCCAATTTTCTAAGGAACAACCAGACTGATTTCCAGAGTGGTTGTAACTGCCTTGCAGTCCCACCAGCAATGAAAGAGTGTTCCTCTTTCTCCACATCCTCACCAGCGTCTGCTGTCACCTGACTTTTTTATCTTAGCCATTCTGATTGGTATAAGGTGGAAACTCAGGGTTGTTTTGATTTGCATTTCCCTGATGACTAAGGATGTTGAACATTTCTGTAGGTGCTTCTCAGGCATTCGAATTTCCTTAGTAGAGAATTCTGTTTAGCTCTTTAATTTTTAATAGGGTTATTTGGTTCTCTGGAGTCTAACATCTTGAGTTCTTTGTCTATATTGAATATTAGTCCTCTATCAGACATAGGATTGGAAGCAATCTTGTCCCAATCTGGTGGTTGCTGTCTTGGCCTATTAACAGTGTCCTTTGCCTTTTTATCTTATTGACACTGTCCTTTGCCTTACAGAAGCTTTACAATTTTATGAGGTCCCATTTGTCTATTGTCGATCTTAGAGAATAAGCCATTGGTGTTCTGTTCAGGAAATTTTCCCCTATGCCCATTTGTTCGAGACTTTCTCCTGCTTTCTCTTCTATTAGATTCAGTGTATCTGATTTTATGTGCAGGCCCTTGATCCACTTGGACTTGAGCTTTGTACAGAGTGATAAGAATGGATCAATATGCATCCTTTTATGTGTTGACCACCAGTTGAACCAGCAACATTTGTTGAAAATTCTTTTTTTCACTGAATGGTTTTAGCTTCTTTATCAAAGATCAAGTGACCATAGGTGTGCAGGTTCATTTGTGGGTCTTCAGTTCTATTCCATTGATCTCCCTGCCCGCCACTGTGCCAGTACCATGCAGTTTTTATCACAATTGCTCTGTAGTACAGTTTAAGGTCAGGCATGGTGATTCCACCAGAGGTTCTTTTACTGTTGAGACTAGTTCTTGCTATCCTTGGTTTTTTATTCCAAATGATTTTGAGAATTGCTCTTTCTAACTCTATGCAGAAATGAGTTCAAATTTTGATGAGGCTTGCATTGAATCTGTAGATTTCTTTCAGCAAGATGGCCATTTTTACTACATTAATCCTGCCAATCCATGACATGGGAGATCTTTCCATCTTAAGAGGTGTTTTTTGATCTCTTTCTTCAGAGACTTGAAGTTCTTGTCATTCAGATCTTTCATTTGTTTGGTTAGAGTCACACCAAGATATTTTATATTGTTTGTGACTGTTGTGAAGGTGTGATTTCCCTATTTTCTTTCTCAGCCCACTTATCCTTTGAGTATAGGAAGGCTTCTGATTTGTTTGAGTTAATTTTATATCCAGCCACTTGGTGGAATTTTTGGCCTCACTTAAGTATACTATCATATCATCTGCAAATAGTGATATGTTGACTTCTTCCTTTCCAATTTGTATCTCTTTGACCTACTTTTGTTGTATAATTGCTTTAGCTAGAACTTCAAGTACGATATTGAGTAGATAGGGAGAGAATGAGCAGTCATAGTATCTGATTTTAGTGGGACTGCTTGAAGTTTCTCTACATTTAGTTTGATGTTGGCTATTTGTTTGATGTATATTGCTTTTACTACGTTTAGGTATGGGCATTGAATTCCAGATCTTTCCAAGACTTTTAACATGAAGGGATGTTGAATTGTGTCAAATGATTTCTCAGCATCTAATGAGAAGATCATGTGGTCTTTTTTCTTTGAGTTTGCTTTTATAGTAGATTACATTGATGAGTTTCGATATATTGAACCATCCCTGGATCCCTGGGATGAAGCTAACATAATCATGGTGAAGGATCATTTTGATGTGTTCTTGGATTTGACTGACAAGAATTTTATTGAGTATTTTTGCATCATTTTCATAAGAGAAATTTATCTGAAGTTCTCTTTCTTTGTTGAGTCTTTCTGTGTTTTTGGTATCAGCATAATTGTGACTTCATAGAATGAATTGGGTAGTGTTCTTTCTGTTTCTATTTTGTGGAATAGTTTGAAGAGTGTTAGTATTAGGTCTTCTTTGAAGGTCTGATAGAACTCTGCACTAAACCCATCTGGTGGTCCTGGGCTATTTTTGGTTGGGAGACTTTTAATGACTGCTTCTATTTTGTTTTTAGGGGTTATGGGACTGTATAGATGGTTGATCTGATCCTGATTTATTTTGGTATTTGGTATCTGTCTAGAAATTGTCCATTTCTTCCAGTCTTGTTGAGTATAGGCTTTTGTAGCAAGATCTGATGATTATTTGGATTTCCTCAGATTCTGTTGTTATGTCTGCCTTTTCATTTCTGATCTTGTTAATTAGGATACTGTCTTTGTGCCCTCTGGTTAATCAGGCTAAGGGTTTATCTATTTTGCTGGTTTTCTCAAAGAACCAGCTCCTGGTTTTGTTGATTCTTTATATGTTCTTTTTGTTTCTACTTGGTTGATTTCAGCCCTGAGTTTGATTATTTCCTGCCATCTAATCTTCTTGGGTGGATTTGCTTCTTTTTGTTCTAGAGCTTTCAAGTGTTCTATTAAGCTGGTAGCATATGCTCTCTCCAGTTTCTTTGTAGAAGCACTTAGAGCTATGAGATTTCCTCTTAGCACTGCTTTCATGGTGTTCCCATAAATTTGGGTATACTCTGCCTTCATTTTCATTAATTTCTAAAAAGTCTTTAATTCCTCTCTTTATTTCTTCCTTGACCAAGTTATCATTGAGTGGAACATAGTTCAGCTTCCATGTGTATGTGGACTTTCTGTCGTTTTTGTTGTTATTGAAGGTCAGTCTTAGTAGTGGTGATCAGATAGGATGCATGGAACTATTTCAATCTGCTTGTATCTGTTGAGGCCTGTTTTGTGATCCATTATATGATGAATTTTGGAGGAGGTACCATGAGGTGCTCTTAGGTATATTCTTTTGTTTTAGGATATAATGTTCTATAGATATCTGTTAAATGGATTTGGTTCATAACTTCTGTTAGTTTCACTACATTTCTCTTTAGTTTCTGTTTCCGTGATCTGTCCGTTGATTAGAGTGGGGTGTCGAAGTCCCCCACTATTATTGTGTGAGGGGCAATATGTGCTTTGACCTTAAGTAAAGTTTCTTTTATGAATATGGGTACCTTTGCATTTGGAGCATGGATGTTAAGAATTGAGAGCTTATCTTGGTATATTTTTCCTTTGTTGAGTATGAAATGTCCTTCCTTATCTTTTTTAAAAACTTTTGGTTGAAAGTTGATTTTATTCAATATTAGAATGGCTACTCCAGCTTGTTTCTTGAGACCATATGCTTGGAAAATTTTTTCCAGTCTTTTACTCTGAGGTAGTGTCTGTCTTTGTAATTAAGGTGCATTTCCTGTTTGCAGTAAAACACTGAGTCCTGTTTTCATATCTAGTCTGTTAGTCTATGTCTTTTTATTAGGGAATTGAGTCATTGATGTTAAGAGATATTAAGGAATAGTAATGGTTACTAATTGTTATTTTTGTTGTTAGAGGTGGAATTATGTTTGTTTGGCTATTTATTTCTGGGTTTGTTGAAAGTAGATTACTTTCTTGTTTTTTCTAGGGTGTAGTTTCCCTCCTTTTGTTGTAGTTTCCCATCTATTATCCTTTGTAGAGCTGTATTTCTGGGAAAATATTATGTAAACTTGGTTTTGTCATGAAATATATTGGTTTCTCTGTCTATGGTAATTGAGAGTTTTGCTGGGTGTAGCAGCCTAGGCTGGGATTTGTGACATCTTCCCTGGATCTTCTAGCTTTCATAGTCTCTGGTGAGAAGTCTGGTATCACTCTGATAGGTCTGCCTTTGTATGTTACCCAACATTTTTCCCTTACTGTTTTTAATATTCTTTGCTTGTTTTGTGCATTTGAGGTTTTGACAATTATATGAAGGAGGAATTTCTTTTCTGGTCAAATCTATTTGGAGTTTTGTAAGCTTCTTGTACTTTTACTGACATTTCTTTCTTTAGGTAAGGGAAGTTTTCTTCTATAATTGTGTTGAAGATATTTACTGGCCCTTTAAGTTGGGAATCTTTGCTTTCTTCTTTTTTTTTTTTTCCCTTATGAATATCGAAGCAAATATATTCAATAAAATTCTCACAAATTAATCCAAGAAATCATCAAGTATGCTTCATCCTAGGGAAGCAGGGATGGTTCAATACACAGAAATCCATCAACATAATTCACTATATAAACAAACTCATAGAAAAAAAAAACCCATATGATTTTCTTTTTTTTATATACATTTTTTATATATGTATTTTGTGAATTAATGGTAAAGAAAAGCCATATCACATTAAAAACTATTTTTAGACTATTTGTGGATACATATTACTCCAATTCTACTTGTTAAATAATTTTATAGTAAAATTTTTGTTTCATCTTGCACTGAATGGATCCTAGGTTTTCTAGTCGCATCACAGTAAAAATAAATATAAACTTATCTGTTGA
>NC_034599.1:84992311-85030228 GCF_900095145.1 Mus pahari
GACCGCTTCTGGGCAGACACCTCTCCTCGGGCGGGAAAAGGCCCCGAATGCCGGACCAAGCCTTAGTACTGCTCTCGGGTGCACACCCCTCCTCGGATGGGGAAAGGCGCTGGATGCAGGGGGACTACTCCCAGGCGAACACCCCTTCTCGGGCGGGGAAAGGTGCCGGGTGCTCTCTTCTATACCTAGTATTCTTAGGTTTGGTCTTCTCATTGTGTCTTGGATTTCCTGGATGTTTGGGTTAGGAGCTTTGAAGTGAATCATTTTATCCATGAGTTTATTGGTAAAATTAGAATCTCATTAATTCATTTTGAAAAAAATAATTTATTCATACCTTAAAAATCTGATTACAATTCAAGAAAATTTATGTAATTTAGAAGATTGAACAGTTGTTAAAGATATATATTGGATACTACAATTTTAAAGTAAACTTAAATTCAAAATTAAAACACTGTGGTAACAAATAAGTTTTAGGATTTTGTGCTCAGACAGATCCTGCCCAATCAACAAAACAGCTACAATTCAATGTAGTTTTTTGTTGTTGTTTTTGTTTGTTTGTTTTGTTTTTTGTTTTGTTTTGTTTTGTTTTAGATAGCCATAAAGCTGCTGTGGATCTTGCTGAACTTAATATATACAGTAATAGTTTCAAATTTGTCTGCAGTTTTATTCTTGAAATTTATAAATTTATTTGAAAGCAATAAAATAAATAGATAGCTACATAAACAAATAATATAGAAACTTCTGTTTCAAACCACTTTGCATTTTAGGTACTTCTATAAAAGTGTATCTGGTCACTGACTTCACAGTGCAGGAAAATGTATTCTCTTGGATACAAATTAGAAGAAATTGATGATATTGCACTGGTCCTAGAATTATATGCAACTAAAAAAGTCTTAATAAGTATTATAATAAAAAACAAAAAAGTTTAGTATCTGAGGAATTACTAATAAAGGATTTTAATGTTTATAAAAGATTCATTTTGTTGAAACTATAAACAGAGGAACAAATCTTGGCTACCACACAAGGGGCAGGTCTATGAAGTAGAGCATCAAACTGCAGTGCTAAAAAAAGCTATCTGTTCTCCCTGCAGTCTGAAAGCTGCCTTAGGCTGCTCAAGTTCCCAGTATCTCCTTCTATGCAAATGTGCAAAGGAACTGACTTTAATTTGCTTCTTTTAGCCATCAATTAACGCATCCATACCTGGAATCCAAAGTGGAAGAGGAACAGAAAGACCATGGTGCGGTCTAGAGCAACTGGGGAAGAGTGGGTAGTATTGAGCCTGGGTTTTGAAGAACCCCTTCCTAGGAGATGAACAAAGGACTTCAGCGGCTGAGTTAGCATAACTCTTGGCTGTGGTATGAAATGATGAAGGGAAGTAAGAGTTCTTTTGAAACTCCTAGCAGGTATTCCAAGCTCACTGACTCACTTTCCTCTGGGTAGCTCCGGAGTTGGTAGGGTGGAAACTAAGTGGTTTGAAAATAGATCTCTTCAACTAAAATTAGTCCCTGATAAGGGCACTCAGAAACACTGGCCTACATTCTCCAGACCTATTGTTCTTGCACTTTTGCCTGTGTTTATATAGTTTATCAAGCAGCTTGAGTATCCATTTCCTGTGAATGACCTAGACTTTAAAATCATAGAACATTTTAATGAAGGAAGTTTAATGACCCTATTGACTTGGTTGTAAAATGCAAGTGTGTATCATTAACTGAGATGAATATGAAATTTGAAAGACATTGTGGGCATTAATTACTAGCAATTTTCTTAAAATTAATGTTTAATCCATGGAATGCAATGCCTGTTGGCATTTTTTGAAATAAAATAAAGGAACAGATTCATTAAATAAAGTTAATTTAGAAAATGTGTCCCAATAGCTTTAACAACATCTTTGAATAAAAGGCAGTTAGGTTTGGAAAAAAAGCCATTGTTTAAAAAAGAAATAGTCTTTTTTAACTACCGTATTATAAATTATTATTCATAGTACTGTCGAAACACACAAAAATTCTTTACTCAATGACAAATCTCACAAAGCTTCAAATAAAATGTGTGTACGCTATTGTACATATTCCTCGCACCCCCTGATTCTTTTTATTTTTATCCAAAAAAGTTTGGTTGTAGTTTTGCTTTTTTATGTGAAATAATAAATAAATATACTCTTGTACATGCCATCTGCTATACTTAATAAAACATTATAAAATTAGTGGTAATTTTTCTTTTTGTTAAAAATAAAATATTTTTTATATAATGCATATTTTAGTTTCCCACCGCACAACTCCATCAAGTCCTTCCCATCTCCCCTTCTATCAAAATCACCACCCATTCCTTTTTTCAGAGGAAAAATAGGAATCTAAAGAAGAAGAATAAAATAAGATAAAACCAAAACCAAGTAAGAATAGGACAAAACAAACAAACAGAAGAAAATAAGTGAAAGATACAGCAGAAGAAACACATATAGACACAAAAACACATATGTTCATACACCATGGAATTCTGTAAAAACACACAACCTGAAGCCATACATACATGCAGATGTTTGTAAGTTAAAAAATAAAAAAGAAAGAGAGAAGGAAGGAAGGAAGGAGGAGAGAAAGAGAGAGGGGGAAGGAGGGAGGGAGAGAGAGAGAGAGAGAGAGAGAGAGAGAGAGAGAGAGAGAGAGAGAGAGGAGGGAAGCACGGAGGGAGGGAGGGAGGGGGAGGGAGGGAGAAAGAAAGTGTAAGAAAAAGAAACAAAAAAACAAAAGAAATTGTTCTGATAAAGATTTATGAGACAAACAACCTTCAAAGAAGCTAGTGAGTTCATTTCATTTGAACACCTACTTCTAGGAACTGGGTCTGGCCTTCTGAGTTATTTGATGCCCCAGTGGAGAAAACTTACTTATTTGCAAGTGATTACCAATTTGAGATATCTTTCTGATTACTACTGTCAGAGGCTGAGCTAGAAAGATCCTACAACCCTGGCTATATTGTGTTCTTCCGAAGTAGATTACATAAGAGAGAAAATAAATACAGTCATATATTGATTTGATTACTCCCACAAGCTTTGTGTCATCATCTGCACATTACTGAAGGTAGGTCATCACTGAAGATCTAAATCTTTGTAGGTGAGTTGGTATTTATCTTCCTCCTTTGGTAAGATGCAGAGTATCTTCCTGTACCAAAAGACTCTCACATAGGAGTGAAGGCTCTAGGTTGGCACCAGCTCCACTTCACTCTGTTCAGTGAGATATGCAGGTACTGTCTTTAGCCATAAGGTCTTACCCTCAGTTTGTGGAGAGCAAGCAATCACTGTGGCAATACTGTTGGTTGGGTGAGGGTTCCTATGAAGCTCCTTGAGTCAACAACTCAATTAGATGTAAGCCAAATACATTGGAAGCTTCAATTAGTGATGAGAGATTTTTCAGTTGGGGCACTATCTCCCCCATTATTTGGCAGTTTCATTTATATCACCTTCAGGCATGGATATATTTAAAGAAGTATCTATTATATTAGGTTTCCAAATGAACCCCCAGATGGCACTCAGCTTTAGCAGTCCCTGCCCATATTCCCTCTCCTCCCCTCCTCTATTGATACTCCCACTACAGCCCCAACCCTCATTCATCCATTCATCTATTCTATTTACTTTTCTAGGAAAATCCTTCCTCCCTCATAGTCCCATAATAATCTATAATTAACCTCTGTGATCCTATGGATTGTAGCTTGCTTATCTTTGACTTAATAGCCCATATATAAGAGAACATATACCATATTTATTGTTCTGGGTCGAAGTAACCTCACTAAGGGTTATTTGTTTTACAGTTCCACCCATTTATCTGTGTATTTCACTATTTTGGTTTTTTTTAAATAAATGAGTAATACTCCATTGTGTAAATACATAAACATTTCCTTATTCATTCATGCATTGAAGGGCTTCTAGGCTGTTTCTAGTTTCTGATTATTTTGAATAAAGCAGCAATGAATGTGGTTGCGCAAGTAAGTGTCTCTGTGGTAGAATGGAACATCTTTTAAGTATATGCCAACAGAGGTCTAGCTAGATCTTGAGGTATATCTATTCCCAGCTTCCTGAGAAACAATGATTTCTATCATGGCTACATAAGCTTGTACTCCCACCAGCAAGGGACATGTGTTCCCCTTACTCCTCATCCTCCCCAACATGAGCTATCATTTGTTTTATTGTCCTTAGACATTCTGACAGGTGTATGATAAAAGCTCAAAGTAGTTTCGATTGTCAATTCCCTGGTAGCTAAGGATGACTTAACCATTTGAGTTTTGATATTTTGAGACCTCTCTGTTTAAATATCTCCTCATTTTAAAATTGGGTTATTTGTTTTCTTGATGTTCAGGGTTTTTTTTTTTTTTCCTCTCTTTTTTGAGGACTTTATATATTTTAGATGTGAGTTCTCAGTCGCATATGTACTTGGTGGCCATTGCTATACAGATATTTTTTAGGTTCATGAGGTCTCATTTGCTAGTTGCCATTCTTAGTACCTGTGCTCAGAACACATGACTCAGCGCTGCCTACTGCATTAGGAATAGAACTCTGCCACTAGAGACAGATTTAGACTATGGAAAACAGCCTAGACTACTTTCACACCCCGAAACCACTCTCATCCCCAACCCCACCCTTCCCTGCTTCTCCTCCTTGTTTTGTCTCCTATGTAATCCATGTCTGAAGAACGCAAATAAGCCAGGTTTGTAGGATCTTTCTAGTTCAGCCTCTGACGGTAGGGAAGACAGCATTTGGCTGTAGTTCATTCGTTTGTTACCTTTCCCTTCTCAGTCAAGTTGCAAGCTTTACTTCTCAGTTACTGCTTTTACTGTTCCTCTTCAATATACTTCACCGCTGTCTTTGCCCTGTCAATGCAGTACTAATCACACCTAGCCCTGAGTCCATCTTTATTTTGGACTTTTTGGGAGTTTTTGTTTGTTTGTTTGTTTGTTTGCCTTAGCACTCATACCCCAAATAATGAATATATTAATGCCTACACTTTTATCAGTAACCAGTGACCCTTTACTTCCTAAAAAGGCTAAAACTTAACAGAAGAAAGTAGTAATTCAAAATTAATTAACTAATTAAAATTAATTAAATATAATCAGTGACCTAACACTAACAGTACAAGTCCCAACACAAAACAGTAATAGCATAAAAATTCAAGTATATAAAAATTGCCAGTCACTGTAATGACCTCCAGTGAAAAAATACAATATAAAATATTAGACAAGCCCCAGTACAGGGGAATGCCAAAACCAGGAAGTGGGGGTGGGTGGATTGGGGAGCAGGGCCGGGGGAGGGTATAGGGGGCTTTGGGGATAGCATTTGAAATGCAAATAAAGAAAATATCTATAAAAAATGTTTAAAAAAATTACCAGACAAACAACTCAAAAAAATGTACTCAAAAAACAAATAGATAAAATAGAACAAATGATGAATCCAGAGTAGAGACAAGATATGACTCTAGCTTGGGGCCACAGACAACCTGCAACTTTGATCTTGCATTGTCTTCAGTAGAAACCACAGAAACCCAGTGTGAAGACAAGATCAGATTCTGAGTAAGGACCATAGACATGTCGAGAGCTCCACAACTCACAATTCCAGTGAGAACAACCTAGCTGACACAGGGCAATAACTGACCCTCAGATGAAGACTCAACATGCAGCCCCAACTCTAAATATGAGACCCACTGAGGATAAGGACACTCTAAACAAACCAGTTAAGACTACAAAATCAACTACAAAGAGAAGAAACTGGCATTTGAAATTTTAATGAAAACACACAAGAGGAATTTAAAATATAACTGAATGAACTAACTTGAAATATTCAAATACCAACATAAAAACAGAAATGACAGTAAAAAACCAGGCAACATGTCTCTTCTATAAAACACTAATCCTATAAAATGGCACCTAATGAAAATGACCTGAATAAGTACTAGAAAAAGAATTCAAAAGATGTTTAGAAGTATGGTTAACTCAAATAACACAGAGATGCACTCCCAGATAACAAAACAGAAGTGCATAAAATAATGAATAAAACTAAGGTATGAAAATAGAGATATAATTGATAAAGATGCTAGAAATGAAAAGCTCAGTAAGTCAAAAAACGCTCAGAAGACAGTCTTACCAGGAAAATGGGTTATGCAAAAAACAGAGAATCAAGGATAGAGGACAAGGTAGGTCAATAAAGGTAGGTCAGTGAAGGTCAATAAAGTGAATTTGAAGAGAAATCTGAACAGAACATATGAGAACTCTGGAACACTATGAAAAGATATTTTGATCTATGAGCAAGCAAGGAGAAGAATACCACAGCAAAGGCATACAGAATATTTACAATAAGATCTTGCAAGAAAAATTTCCCAAATCTAAAGAAAGAGATGCCCATCTCAACACAAGAGGCCTACAGAACCCCAAATAGACAAGACCAGAAAAGAAACTCCCCATGACAAGTTAAAGTCAAAACATTCAAACACAGAATAAAGAAAGAATTTGAAAGCTGAAAGAGACTAAGGTCAGGCCACCTACAAAAGAAGGGCCTACAGAAGCATCTGGTTATTTGTCAGAAACTTTTTTTCCTCTATATTGAAAATAGATTTTTTTCTCATATAATACATCCTGATTATGGATACCAAATTTCATAACAGAAGTACTATTAGATCTAAAATACTCAGATTAACCCAACAGACTGGTAGTGAATGACTTCAATTCTCCACTCTCACCAAAAGACACATCATTTAGAAAACAAAACCCAAAACAACAAAAAACCCAAGAACAAAACCAAAACTAAGCAAAAAAAAAAAAAAAAAAGGCATTAAGCAACACCATAAGTGAAATGGACTTAACAGGCATCTACACATTCTACTAATATATATATATATAAACAAACAAGCAGAAGTTTTACTGTACAGGGATAGTAGATGTTAAGGAATATTTGACCTTTGAAGCAGTAACATTTTATGACTGAGTAAATGTTTACAATGTTCTGTTTTGTAAACTATAAAACAAACTGAGTATACAAAAGTTCTAAAACATTTTCCTAAGAGTTCCTAAAATATTTCCCGAAAAACAAAACAAGTCAGCTCATACCCACTGTGACAGCATCATGGGTGTCGATGAAAATGTGGAAGCACTATGAGACCACAGGCGATGTTCCTGAGTTTTCATTCTGCATGCTTGAGTGCAGCCAGAAACAAGTCACTTTGTGTCTACTAAAACAGTATTGAAAGCATATTATTCACATTATTCCATGGAACTTCTTTCAAAATCAACCAATCACATGTTAGAACATAAGAAAAATTGAAATAACATCCTATATTCTACCTGATCACAATGAAAGAATACTTGGTATCAACAGCAATACAGACTATACAAATTAAGAAAATTTGTAGAAAATAAACAAGATACTGTCTTAGTCGGGGTTTCTATTCCTGCACAAACATCATGACCAAGAAGCAAGTTGGGGAGGAAAGGGTTTATTCAGTTTACATTTCCACATTGCTGTTCATCACTGAAGAAGTCAGGACTGGAACTCAAACAGGTCAGTGAGCAAGAGCTGATGCAGAGGTCATGGAGGGATGTCCTTTACTGGCTTGCTTCCACTGGCTTGCTCAGCCTCCTCTCTTATATAACCCAAGACTACCAGCCCAGAGATGGCACCACCCACAAGTGGACCTCCCCACTTGATCACTAATTAAAAAAAATGCCTTACAGCTGGATCTCATGGAGGCATTTCCCCAACTGAAGCTCCTTTCTCGGTGATAACTCCAGCTATGTCGAGTTGACACAAAGCTAGCCAGTACAATTGACCCCTTGTCAACTTGACACACAAACACATCACTAGTAAGCCTCAATCCTTAGTTCTTATTCATCCCCAAGATCTAAATAACTTTAAAAGTTTCACAGTCTTTACATATTAAAAGTTCGATCCCTTTAAAATATCCAGTATCTTTTAAAATACAAAGTACTTTAAAATTCAAAATTTCTTAACTGTGGGCTTCACTAAAAAACTAACTTCAAGAGGGAAAAATATCAGAGCACAGTCACAATCAAAAGCAAAAATCAATCTCCAATCATCCAGTGTCTGGAATCCAACTCACGATCTTCTGGGCTCCTCCAAGGGCTTGGTTCACTTCTCCAGTCATGCCCTTTGTAGCACACACGTTGTCTTCTAGGCTCCAGCTGCCTATACTCCACTGCTGCTGCTGTTCTTGGTGGTCATCTCATGATACTGGCATCTCCAAAACGCTGCTGTCTTCTACTGTAACTAGGCTTCACCCATAGCCTCTCATAGGCCCTCTTCATGGTCCCAAGCCTCAACTCCTTTGCATGACCCCTTCAGTCCTGGGCCATCAATTGCAACTGAGGCTGCACCTTCACCAATGGCCTTCCATGGCCTCTCACAGTGCTTCAATGGCCTCAGCTGCTCTGCATGACCCCTTCATGCCTTCAAAACCACCTAGGTAACTCTTACACATTACCAAGTCCAGCCACAGCACAAGGTACAACCTTGGCTATCTCTGGAACACAGCTTCTGTGCTCTCAGAAAACAATATCCAGAAGATGTCAACTCAGCGATGCTGGTCTCTTCTTAATCACCACTAATTTCTTAGCTCCAGATAACCAGCATCAATAGTCCCAGTAAGGAAAAGGTTTCACTTTAGTGGTTTTGGTATCTTGTTAATCACAGCTGATTCTTCAGCCCCAGCTAACCAGAACCACAGAATATTCACAATCCAAAATAGCAATGGCCCTGAAACGAGTCTTTAATTTTCCCTCTGAAATTACATAAGCCAGGCCTCCATTTTCTGCACTGTTTTCAACATTATCTTCCAAGCTCCTACACAACATTCCAAAGAGCTTTTAACCCGGAATGGATCTTCTGGCCCAAAGATCCAAAGTCCTTCCACAGTCCTCCCCAAAACAAGGTCAGGTTGTCACAGGAATACCCCACTATGCTGGTACCAATATTTCTTAGTCAGGGTTTCTATTCCTGCACAAACATTATGACCAAGAAGCAAGTTGGGGAGGAAAGGGTTTATTCAGTTTACATTTCCACATTGCTGTTCATCACTGAAGAAGTCAGGACTGGAATTCAAGCAGGTCAGCAAGCAGGAGCTGATGCAGAGGCCATGGAGGGATGGTCTTTACTGACTTGCCTCCCCTGGCTTGCTCAGCCTGCTCTCTTATAGAACCCAAGACTACCAGCCCAGAGATGGCACCACCCACAAGGGACCTCTCCCCTTGATCACTAATTGAGAAAATGCCCTGCAGCTGGATCTCTTGGAGGCATTTCCCCAACTGAAGCTCCTTTCTCTGTGATAACTCCAGCTGTGTTGAGTTGACACAAAACTAGCTAGTACAGATACTATAAATGGGTCAATGAAGAAATCAAGGAGAAAAATTTAAAGTTTAACAAGTTAATAAACAGAGAAAACACAACATGCTAAAATTTATGAGACATTTTGAAAGTAGTATAGATGTTTGAAATATTTGAGATAGATCAACAGAGTAACTTAATGTTGCATCTCAATACATTAGAACATCAAGGACAAATAAGAACATTCAAAACATTAAAAGGAAATAAGTAAATGAAATTAATAAAATAGAAATGAAAATAACCAGACAAAGAATCAATAAAATGAAAGGTTGTTTCTTTGAAAAGATTGACAAAAATGTCAAATGTGTCCCAGAGATCTCTAAAACAGCACAAGCTATTGTCTGTCCTCTTGTTGTCCTACTGTCCAGAACTTGGTGACAAGACCCTATTGCTTTAGAAACCAGACACATTGGTCATAGGATATGGAGAAATCATGTTGTTACTAATTAAGTAGTATCCCCCTGTTGGCTACCTGTCATGGGTACTTGTGATGGTTTGAATAGGTTCGGCCCCTGGAAACTCATATGTGTGGATGCTTAGCTATAGGAAATGGCACTATTAGGAGTGTGACCTTCTTGGAGGAAGTGTGTCATTGTAGGGGTAGGCTTTCAGGCCTCCTTCGCTCAAGTTACACCCAGTGTGACAGTCTCCTCCAGCACCAAGTCTGCCTACATGGTGCCATACTTCCCACCATGATGATAGACTGAACCTCTGAAAGTATAAGTCAGCCCCAATTAATTGTTTGCCTATATAAGAGTTGCTTTGGTCATGGTATCTTTTCATAGCAATAAAATCCTAACCAAGACAGAACTGCATGGTGATATGCAGGTTTCTGGGAAGTGAGGTAGGGTAGTAGTGGCCTACAGTCTTGATTACTGTGAATCCTGTGAACTACAATAATGACTGGCAAGATGTGCTCATCAGTGCACAAATGGAAAGAACGCTGTAAGAATAATTTGTTATTTTTCTCGGGTTTAATTTCTACTCCAAAGGAAGAAAGTCGTGCATGGTCCAATAAATATTCCTCCAAAGCCATTTACAGGGAGTTCACAGACTTCAAGCATGAATGTAGTGCTGTTATTTTGCTAAGTGGACATAGAGTTTCAAAGTAGTTTGTAAATTCATATCCTTATACCCACAGTTTAACACAGGTCTGAGATACACCAAACTGATATGACTAGAAAATGGATTCCATAATATAATTACATGTGTGGTTAAAATGTAAGGTTTACAATGAATGGTATTTAGCACAGAAACTCAAAAGTGTTCAAAATGGAGAGAATAAGTATTATTGAAGTACTCAGCCACAAATGGCACATCTTTAGTTTATTCCTTCCTAAAACGCAGAAAAAGGGAAAGAAGAATTAGGATATCCAGAGGTTGGCTTGCACTGAAGTAAAACATTGTCTTCTGGACACCACAGGTCTGCTGTACTCATGAACAGCAGTTATGGTTGCCTGCATAAGACTTGCACAACGTCAAGTGTGTCAACATTTTAGCTTGGAGTGGGAAGGGATCCATAAACTTCTCAATCCTACATGAAGAACTGTGGATAATTAGAGGCTTCTGAAAGAGAATGTTGTTTTTGTTTTTGTTATTGATATACTTCTCTGGGTTTTTGTTGTTGTTGTTGTTGTTGTTGTTGAAGGATGTGATTCCTGGTAGACTAATCATGCTCCACTGTATGGGCCTACATCAGAGAAAACTTGGAAAATTCAAATTGGAGCTGTTACTAAGAAAAAGTAAAAGTGGACATAAAATTTGAAGTTGGCGATGTAGAGATAGATCTGGGAGAGTTAAGAGTAAATATGATCAAAATGTGTTGTATGAAGTTCTCAAAGATTTAATTAAAAAGTTAAGAAATGCTGTCGCACAACTGCTTGCTCATTATTATAATAGTCCAATGTATACAACAATAAAAACAACTTTAAGTAAAAAACAATATTCAGTAAGAAATACACCATGAAGACATGATTATAATATTTGCTCCATGATATAATTACATGTGTAATTAAATACAAAAGATATCTTTTAAATTGTTTATTGAAATACATAATTTTAGATGTTTTCTTAGGGTTTCCATTGCTGTGAAGAGACATCATGACTGAAGGAACTCTTACAAAGGACAAGATTTAGTTGGGGCTTATTTAGAGTTTTAGAGGTTCAGTCCATTATCATCATGACAAGAAGCATGACACAGTCCAGGCAGATATGTACTAGAGAAGGGGCAGAGAGTTCTATAGCTTGATCTGAAGGCCATTAGTAGAAGACTAACTTCCAGGCAGCTAGGAGAAGGGTCTCAAAGCCCACCACAACAGTGACACATTTCCTCCAACAAGGCCACATCTAATTTAACAAGGCCACATCTCATAATAGTGCCACTTCTTGGGCCAAGCATATTCAAATCATCACAGATGTGCTTAAATGACATGGCCTGGATAAAAGAAAACCAGCTTTGTTATAAGACATTGTTTCTGCTAATAACTACACTCTTTTATTTTTAAATGTTAAGGAAAATGCATGCAGCTTCATTTGCAGACCTTCCAGAAGCAGTTATTTTTAAGTTCCCTAAGGAATGGCCAGAGCATGGTTAAGGTATGGTCCTGAGGAATGATGGACTTGCCTTTCACTTACTGTCAGCCCAAACAGAGAATGATACCAAAGACCGTGGTATTTACATAACTTCAAAAGTCTAATAAATCACTGGTAAGGGGCGGACAAGAGCAAAAAATTGTCTAAAAAATTTCAATAACTTTTTTAATGTGAAGTTATCTTTCCTTATGATTCTAAAAATGTATCTTTTAAAATCCTCAAGAAGATCTTCTTGAGAACTATATTTTAAAATGTCAAAAACTAGGCTGCATTACTACCTTTTTCCAGAATATCTGTATATACTCACTGAATATAAACTTTATATAGAAACTATTTTTTCTTCCATGCTCCCCTTTTGCAGCATCTAGCAGTCCTTCAGCCTCTATAACCTTACCCTTGCTGCCAAATTTGTTTCTCTCTAACTCTGAGTTGAAAGTACATTGCCCTATTTTTTGAACACAAAATTGGAACATATAGCCTGACAAAAAGTTCTGTCTTTACCAGTAAAAGAGATATTTTAAAATAAATAACTTATACACCAAAAAATACAGAAAATTCTAAGATGTTTCAGTAAGTTTTGGTGACAGAGATAAAAGATTTTAAATTAGGTTGTCCTAGAAAACTCACAATAGCAAGGTACAGATCACAAAGAGCTCTTGCTTTTGAATTCCTTCATCTCTAGTCATTTTTTATGTGTAAAAATGTGTCTCAGTGTGTACCACATGAATGTGTATGTGCCCACAGAGGTCAGAAGTTATTGTCATATGGACCTTGAGTTTCATATGGTTATTAGTCTCATGATATAGGTGCCGGGGTCTGAACTAAGTCCTTTAGCAGAATAGGAAATGCTTTTAACCACTGAGCCATTAGTCTAGTCTTCTCTCTCTCTAGTCATTTGGTACACAATATAGTTCTAGGTTATCCATTAGAGTCCCACTTGATCTCATGGAATGATGAAAGGATATTTGTTGTTTAAAAAAGGGGGAAGGGTCTGATTGGGCACCCTATGCTTCAGTTTTGTCAGGACAATATTTATACTAGGTTGATGCTTATTATGCTAACCAAAGCACCTCTTCCTGCAGAGAAAATGTAAGACTTAGGAAATTGTGTAGGAATTGTGTAGTAGGCAAGAATTTGAGGGGAAGGCCAGCCTGTAGGCAGCTACTTTTGAACAAGTGAGGCTGAACAAATATCCTGGTCATTCTGATTGTCAGTAACATTTAGAATCCATTGTTTCATATACTTCTACATTTCCTTGGGGAAACTTTAAAAGAATCACTCAGAACAAAATGTAAAATTTAAGTAAAAAAGAAACTATAACCAGCATGATGAATTATTGATTACATATAACAATGTATCTGGGTTTATTCTATTACTTCTCTATAATTGAAATGCAGTGTCTAATATTCTATCTTTATCTGATAAGTCACTAATACACACATTGGCTAAAACTCACAGTTATATTCCTAGTACATAGACTCTAGCTTTATATTTTTCACATAAATCTTTTATTACATGTATAGTTGTGCAACATACTTGACTTACTTTCCTTTTCCTTTCTTATATCACTCATCAGCTAAGGAGAAAGCTGCTGGGCAGTGTGGAATTATTATTTATACATCACTGTGGATTATTTATACTCACTGATGAATGATTGCTGATTAACTGTTAAAGATT
Organism: Mus pahari; assembly: GCF_900095145.1. Taxonomy (NCBI): domain Eukaryota; kingdom Metazoa; phylum Chordata; class Mammalia; order Rodentia; family Muridae; genus Mus; species Mus pahari. Next base: position 85,005,948 of record NC_034599.1, read on the forward strand.
ATCTACCCTGTTGCAGGATATTTGATCATACTGTTAACCCCAAGATTGTGCTATTTACTGGAAAAAAAACTGTTTCTAGTTGTGGTGTGGCTCAACCCTTAATAAATAAATACCTTTAATCCCTCTATCTGGAATAAGACATGTCCTTAGTACATACCTTTAATCCCAAACAATGAAGGTAAAGGTAGTTTGTAGAAGGAAGCAGCCATGCTTGAAAGTGACTTCTAGTTGAGTAGCAAAGTGATGAGTCAGGGAAATATTTCACAAAATGACATATGGTCAACTCTCAAGAGAAGAGAGAGGAAGGGGAAGATACTTAAGGGACAACACAGGTAGAAACAGAAAAGAAGTGACAGTTTTACTGAGAAATTTATACAGAGACAGGTTGTAGAGAGAGAACAAGCTAGACACAGGTGAAGACAGAACAAGCTAGAGAATGAGAAGAACTCAGAAGTTTAGAACACATTGCCACATTGCTACAATTAGTATGAAGTCAGGCAGAGAATTCAGGAGAGAGAGAGAGAGAGAGAGAGAGAGAGAGAGAGAGAGAGAGAGAGAGAGAGAGAGAGAGAGAGAGAGAACTGAATCAGTCAGATTGGAGAGGAATTTAAGCCAGAATAGCTGAGTTGACCAGCCACCTAGAAGTCAGAAAGAACTAGAAAGGGTGAGCTTATTCAGTAGATTCAATATTAAATTTCAGAGGCTGAGCACTTTCTAGGCCTAGATTAGATTACATGCAAGCTAGAAGCTTCCAGGGCAAGGCCTAGCTTAAGGGACTGAAGCAATAAGCCTCTAGACAATAATTACATCAAGAGAGTAAGAGGCATCTCTAAGTCATGCAAGATATGGGAGAGGGAGAGACCCTAGGATGTCTATGAAGGTGACTCTAGCTGACACTCCTAGCATCAGAGAATGTGTGGTCTGAAGTGGCCACTTCCTGTAGCCAGGCAGGACTCCCAAAGGTAAGATAAGGACAACAACCCACCCTCAAAACCTTTTACCCAAAATGCGTCCTGCCTATAAGATATGCAGGGACAAAAAGAGAGCAAAGATGGAGGGAATGGCCAACCAATGACTGGCCCAAATTGAGACCCATCCCCTGAGCAAGAAACAATCCCTGACACTATTAATGATAATCTATTATGCTTATAAACAGGAGCCTAGCCTAACTGACCTCTGACAGGCTCCGTTCAACAGCAGACAGAAACAGATCCAGAGAGCCGCCGTCAAATGTTAGATGACAACGTTCTGAGTGCCTTGTAGGACAGTTGAAGGTAGGATGGAGAGACCCAAAGAGGAGAGGGAATCCACAGGAAGATCAACAAATTCAATTAACCCTTGGGGACTGGAAGAGACTGAACCACTCACTAGGGAGCGAGCATGGGCTGGACCTAGAGATATGTAGCAGATGTGCAGCTTGGTCTTCATGCAGAACACTCAACAACTGGAACAGGGGCTGCCTCTAAATCTGTTGCCTGCCTGTGGATCCCATTCCCCTAACTGGGAAAGGATGCACCTAGTCCTGCATTGACCTGATGTGCCAGGGTGGAGGGAAACAAAGGGAGGAGCTCTCTTCTCAGAAAAGCAGAGGGGGGATGTGGAGAAGGGCTTCATCAAAGCTTATAAAAATATGATAAACATATTATTTGATTATGCTAAAAATGTTTTATTTACATTATAGTAAATGAAGACTGTAATTCTAGTTTCACCCCAAAGAGAACAGAAATGGACTCCATGAACCAAAGGCACCACCACCAACAGAACAACTGATTCTGTGAACTCCAATCGGTTTCAGTAATACATTAAAGACTCTTGTAATAATAAGCGCAAGTCTAAGAAATGGGCAAGGGATGGCTCAATGGAGAGAGCTCTTGTTGCAAGAGAATAAAGACTGGAGTTCATTTTCCAAGTCCCAGGCTGATTTTGTGTTTCAACTTGACACAAGCTGGAGTTATCACAGAGAAAGGAGCTTCAGGTGAGGAAAAGCCTCCATGAGATCCAGGTGTAAGGCATTTTCTCAATTAGTGATCAAGGGGGAGAGGGCCCATTGTGGGTGGTGCCATTCCTGGTCTGGGGTTCTGTAAGAAAGAAAGCTGATCAAGGCAGTGGAAGCAAGCCAGTAAGAAACATCCCTCCATGGCCTCTGCATTAGCTCCTGTATCCTGACATGCTTGAATTCCAGTCCTGACCTCCTTGGGTGATGGACAGCAATTTGGAAGTGTAAACTGAATAAACCCTTTCCTCCCCAACTTGTAACTTGGTCATGATGTTTAGTGCAGGAATAGAAACACTGACTAAGACATATGCCAAAGCCAAAAGGTATGGTGGCCACTTGTAATACCAGCACCTGGAACACAAAGACAGGTGACCTCAGGGTGATCTGGCTCTGTAAAGCTCTTTGTGTAGTTGATAGAGCCTTCTTCAAAACTCAAATGTAGAAGAGAACAGTCAAGAAAAATGATTTTAAGATTCATAGACACATATGTGTGCACACACACACATGCATAATCACATAAATGAACACACACACATGAAAAGGGAAGGAAAAAGAATTTTTCAGCAATTTATTTATTTGTTTTATGTATGTGTGTACACTATCACTCTCTTCAAACACACCAGAAGAGGGCATCAGATTCCATAACTAATGGTTGTGAACCACTCTATGGATGCTAGGAATTGAACTCAGGACCTCTGGGAGAGCAGTCAGTGCTTCTAATCTCTGAGCCATCTCACCAGCCCTAGGAAAAGCAATTTTAAAGGTATTCTAAAACTATCATTGTATAGATTACTTTACTTTTATTATTTCATTTTTTATTCTCCCCTCTGATTATTTCACTTGAAAAGAAACACTCTTACTGCATTGTTCTTAGTTTGAGCTACACTGAACAGTATGCAAATTAAAAGGGTCTGTTCTACTTTTAATTGGCACATAATTATTCCACATATTTATGTGTCCAGTGTTATGTTCCACTGCAGGAACACCTCATGAAATCATGATGTTGGCATTACTGGCATATTTACCTCTTCAAATTCTGTTGCTTGTTTTGAAAAAAAATTTTTGAATCTTCTCTAAAATATTCCATCATATATTTTTTTGCAGCAATGATTATGCCACTATGCTACTGAGTGTTAATTACTTCTATCCAGTTTCACCCTGTACCATCAACTCTCCTCATTTGTTCTCTATCCTTCATATCTAGTAACCACTATTGTGCCTTTAGTGCAGAAATAGGCACTGAAGCCATTGTATAGTATATACAAAAAGAAAAACTCAGTGAATGTCAATGATAAAATCAGATTACATGATAGTTTCAGCTAAAACTAAGGTGATGACAAACTGGTTTGTTGTTCTTGTCACTGTTGCTTTTGTTTCGTTCTGTTTTTATTTTCTTAATGAAAATGATAGGTTCAGCTGTGGAGCTGTTTAAGTGCTCAAGCTTGTTTAGAAAAGTTGATATTTTTAACTGAAATGACTCCCTGAGACACTGGAACAACAAAAGCAAACATCTTGCTTATTTTGTTCTAGCCTTGCACAAGCTCTCTTGGGCTCAGGGCTTAGGCTGTCTTTGTGTCAACTCCATGGTGATGGACGGTGGGATAAGACCCTAGTTTGAAAGCACTCAGAGAAAAGAATTCAACCAAGAACAGTGTTCTAAATTCCAAAAATATGGTCATATTGAATAAGGATGACAAATAGAAATACTGGCTATTAAACCTAAACAGTAACAAAGAAAAAGAAAAAGATACTTCAGTTTGATTTATATTTTTAGTACTTTAACCAGCAGTTATGGAAATAACCAAATATGACTCTCTTTGCTTTGTCCAGTTTCTCCTATTCTCAAATTAACTTCAGAAGTGTTAAAATGTCCTAAGGAGAGCAAGGTTTTCTTGATTTTCTGTGCAGGAGAGAACAGTAGAGACAGCCTTCAGAACACACGCCATGTTTAGGTTATCGATGCTTTGGGTGACCTCTCCTTCTCTCCTAGTGTTAGCACTATGGCTGTGCAGAGCCTTAATGCCCAGTTAGTGAGTTTATAACATGATGGAAACTCAAACACCAAAACATCATAATTTTAGAAGTTAATTTCAAAGTTTCTGATTAATCTGGTCAATTTCATAATTCCCGTCTGAAAAGAAAATGCTATACACATGTAAGCATCAGTCCAGCATTTCATTGTGGGTATACACTGATTGTTTCTATTAGCTACTCCTAAAAAAGAACATCGCCAAGTTGAGAAGCTATGATATAACTAGATGCTGTATGCATTCTTTGTATTTAAATATCCAATCTGTGCTTCCCTAAAAAGGAATCCAAATGACATAGTGCCACATTATCAAGCAAGCTCCAGAACAAAATAATGTAGTCCAATTTAAACAACCAAATACAGTGTTGAATATCATAACTTTTTTATATTGCATCTCATTTTATTTATTATTAACAAGATTTCCTCATTAAGCTTACTTACCAAAATAAATTTACAATGTCCATGTCTTATGATTTTCTTCTTGGCAACCAGAATACATAGTAATAGAATTCAAAGACTTTATGCATTTCATCTATATAGGCAATGTGAGTGTCAAAACATGCAGAAGGAGTGAGTCTGTTGCCTACAGAATTAGATATAGCAATATGATTTTCTTTGCCCAGAGAGAGTGCTGTGCTAAGTAAATACTTTCTCGTCTGCAGTCTCTCCTTCCCTTCAGAGCGGGGATTTAATACTGCTTGGTAATATTTTGTTAGAAAAGCAAAGGGGAAGACAAGAAAGGGATCTGGGTTAGGAACTTTTAACTAGAAAACAAAAAATTTTGAAGTCAGAATTGAGAATACGTTCTATTAAATTTGACCTCATACTTTAGTTCTTTGATTATCTAGCAATCTACTTAATGAAAACTAGAAAATAGAAATAATATGCTTTGTATTTCTAACATTTTAACATAAAGTTTAATTTTCAAATCAAAATTAACGTATTTGAAATTTGTAATTCTTGTTAAATTTTGCTGGGATTTAGTTGTCAAGTGACAGAATGAAATTGGCATTATTTGGTTTTACCTTGTGATTCTTTCTGTCTTGATTTTATGTATTTCAATTTCATATGAGTGGGTGAAACACATTCATATTAATATTGTTTCCTATTATCTCATTGTAATTTTTTGTTTGTTCTGATTTATGAGTATTGTCTATTATTTGGATACTATGAAATGACTCCCACAGGCACATGTGTTTGAACTATAGATACTGAGCTAACAAGATGTACGGGTCAAGGCCCTTACTGCAGCACCTGAACACCTAGATTTGCTCTACTATACTCATATGGAAGATCGAAAGAACCAACTCCTGAAAGACGAGCCCCACTCACTCCCTCATGTGCTTCAGGGCACACACGAATTTATACACACACACACACACACACACACACACACACACACACACACACACATGCATATGTACACACTCGTACATGCACGTATTAAATAATTAAAATGATTATAGGATGCACCTAAACCTGCAGAGACTTGATGTACCAGAGTGTTGGGATACCCAGAAGGTCCCACCCTAACAGAGGAGAAGAGAATGGGAATCAGGGAAGGGATTCACGGTGGGGGACAGAGGTGGGGGGATTGGGAGGTAGAGGTAACAATCAGGGAGTAAAATGAGTGAGTGAGTGAGTGAATGAATGAATGAATGAATGAATCAATCAATCAATCTATGGGGAAAAGGGACTATAGATATTTCTGAGGCTAAGCTAATTGCATTTTTCTTTAGAAAGTCATGAAATTATAAGGGTGGTAAAATATTCTGGTTATGATATAAAACATTCCCCACGAGTTTTTTGTTGTTGTTGTTGTTGTTTTATCTTTTGTAAAGATTTGCTCCACAAGTGTTGGCACTTTGGGAAGATGTTGTAGAAACCTTTAGACATGGATCCCAGCTGGCAGATACAGAACAGTAGGGGTCTGTCTGGAGAATGATAGGCAGTCTTTAAACTTAGGCTTCTCTACTTCTTGACCCACAGAGTTGTCACAATCCATGATGTTAGCACCCCTAGCAGAGATCCCACCTGCTGTGAGCCCCACACTACAGACAGAGAGCACCAGCCTCCAGGAGACCCTCCACTGAAGACAGCCCCACCTGCCCTGAGACCGCAGACTGCAGACAGACCCCAGCATAAAAGCCTAGCTGCTTTCCCTCCCCATGATATTTGCATCCTCCCAAACCATGAACCAAAATACTTACTTGTTTACACTGCTTCTGTTAGACATTTTGGTGCAGAAATAGAAAGGTGTATCTATGTATAGAGTGCTTTAAAGACAGAATACGGGAACCAACATTTTTATGTATTTGCATTTATTGATTTTATCAAATGTCAGATAAACTTCTGATCTGCAACAGACCCTATTAAATATAAATAACCAAACATATTAATTGTTTTCTCTGACTCTTTTTCCAATTTTGCCCCACTTCCTCATTACTTTCCTCTAACTGTTTGACCATACATACTTCATTTCTATCATTTTAACAATTACTATAGCCTAGATATTTTTGATGTCTAAATGTTACGAGGATGTACAATGGTGTTACAATGTTTATTTCATACAAGATATGCTTTTTGGTACATTTCTACCATTTTTCATCAACCTGCTGCCTAATTTATCAAAATAGAACTCAAGGAAAATAACAATCGACTTGAGTCAGGGACAAAATTTATTTGTTAATTGGGACATTTAAATATGACATTCACCCATCATCAAAAGTACGTTGATAGCTGTAGAGTAATAAAACCCCCCTCAAAGATAGCCAGACTAATAGTCTTCAAAATTTCAATATGATACCAAGAAATATGGCTCANGGTTGTTGAAATTCATCTCCCAGCACAGATTCTAGAAAATGGAAGTAATATACTTTATATCTCTACTATTTTAAAGCAAACTTTATTTTCCAAATCAAATCTGAGTATTCAACAGTTTCATCCATGTGACTTCAAATCCCATCTGAAGGAAGAATATGTACACACAGAATTAGTTCACAATGTGGCAGGTAACACTGGGACATGGTTAACTTTTTCCAAAGCCTTCATACTGATAATCATATTGGCTGCATTCGTTCACACTTCTATCAGTAGTATATGAGTTCATCAAGGCAAGATTTCTTATGTACAAATAAAAATAATGAGACAGAAAAGAAATTTTAATAGGAAGCAGACATCCTTGGAAATTTGGTTTTGGATCGCTAATCTCTAAAGCAAATCCTTACTTCATGGGAATGTTCACGAAGCCTTTAGAAATGGAGAGAATTAACTTGATGGTAGCATAGTTTTAATCTTTCTACACAGGAACCTGTATTATTATGGTTGAAATTAGAGTTTTGTTTCTGCATTATGTCAGATGAACTTGGGTTAACACCAACTGTTTGTAGTCAAAATATTTAAGAAAGAAATACCTCAGATCTTTTTATATGAATTTTTATAAAGTAATTTTACCTCACAAGCAAATAAATTCATTAGCAGAATATTTTAAATTAACAAGATATATATATATATATATATATATATATATATATATATATATATATAAAATTTTCAAGAAAGAAATACCTCAGATCTTTTTATATGAATTTTTATAAAGTAATTTTACCTCACAAGCAAATAAATTCATTAGCAGAATATTTTAAATTAANACCTCACAAGCAAATAAATTCATTAGCAGAATATTTTAAATTAACAAGATATATATATATATATATATATATATATATATATATATATATATATATAAAATTTTCAAACCTGTAAGAGTAAAGCAATATTTTTAAGTATTATGAAAATAATTTATTTTATTGTCTTTTTCTAAATTACTCATTTTAGATTTATGTAAGGAATACACTTTTTTAAATATCAAATAATATTTTGAAAAAAACACAATCTGAAAGTTCTGCTATTTTTGTGGTACTTTTCTTAAACAATTTTAACGTGCCTTTGCAACATTTTCTTCTGTATTTACATTTTGCTTTATGAGTCTTCTTTCTTTTAAGCTAAAGTCATAATTTTAATTATTAAATTTTTCCTTATAAAAATTATACTACAACAGATCCATCTACATGTTAATATTTTTAATTTTGTTTTATGTGTACCCATGAGTGTCTATCTACATACATGTGTAGCACACACATGCTTGGTGCTCCCAGAAGTCAAAAGAAGGTGTCAGATCACCTGAAAATGTAGTTACTGTGTCACCTAATGTATGTACTGGAAACTGAGCCATTGTCCTGTGTAAGAAGAGCAAGTGCTCTTAAGTGCCCAGCTATCTCTCCAGTCCTGTATATAGTAACATTTCATTAAAATTACACCTACATTGTTTTTAATTGGCTTATGTGCTTACACTTGTTGTGCATTGGTATTTTCCATGCATGTATGCTTGTGCAGTAGTATTGGATCCCCTGAACTGGAATTATACACATGTACAAGTGGCTATAAGGATGTTGGACATTAAACCCTGGTCAGCAGCAAGTTCTCATAAAGCTGAGCCTTTTTACAGTCCCATCCTACATTAGTTTTTTAAAAAAGAAAATTAATTATTTTGAGTGAACTTTAACAACTAGTAGAGACTTAGTTTCTTAGTTTGTAGTAGGTCTTCATATGTTCAAAATTTTTTTTTATTGTTCTTAGACTTGCTGTTTTATAATTACTTACAAGGACCTGTCAAATTCCCTCCTATCTCCTATTAGCACCAAGGCTATGGCCAAAACACTTTGATTCCACACAGACACTCATTTACATTAAAGAAGTCTCGTCACCCTTCTGTTTCTTCCAGAAGTACCCTACCTATCTCCTGTCACATCATTTATACAGCTCTCTGCATCTTACCACCAAGCCCAAAAAAAAAAAAAAAAAAAAAATCATCTCACATCATCACAAGTCACTTTAGAAGACCACCTTCAAATACAAACAACTAATACAAAATAAAATTTATAATTACAGTATATTGTCTAAAAATAGCTTATATTTTGCTTGGAAGTGACTCACTTGGTAATGAATTTGCTTCAAAAGCATGAGGATCCAAGTTCAGAGTCCTAGTGCCCACATAAAAAGCCAGCCATGATGGCATAGGCTTAGACAATAGGATCGCTGTGGCCCACTCACTGGTCAGCAAGTTTAGCTTAATCGTGAGTTCAAGGCTGGGTGAGAAACCATGTCTCAAGAAATAAGGTAGAGTGAGATAGAGGGTGACATCACCTGCACTTCTGGCTTCCACACACCTGCACCCCACACATGGATACACACATGAACATGTACTCATGCACACCACACACGAAACGTATGTTAATTAGTGTTATTAATCCTTTATCATTAATAAATTAAATCGTCAATAGGTATGTGAGTATAAGAAAAATAGTACAGATAGGGCCTCCATCTTCTGGGTTTTCAAGCATTCACTGAGGCCAGGGAATGTACCTGCAGATAAGAGGATGTTAGGCCACTTTGCAGCTTGGCAATAGGAAAGGAAGAAAAAAAGAGATGTGGGGGGAGGGGGGAAGGGGACTAAAGGAGGGAAGGGAGGACGAAAACGGGAAGAAGAAAACAAAACACTTTATTTCAACTAAATCCGATGTGACAATTCTCCTAAGAAGAAAAAAAGAAAAATTCCCAGTGGTCTAACGAAGTGACATGCCTCCCTCATTTTTCAACCAACTTTAACAACTGGAGGTTTAATCTCTGATAACCTGAACAAACTCTGAAGAGCTGGAAAGGAAAAAAACGTGACTTCCCTCCTAGTGCTAGAAGCAGCAGTTTATTCATTCTACTCATTCTCTATGGAGTTACATGTAGGTAACAGATGATTTCAAATCCCAAAGAACAGCAAGAGAACTCTAAGGCACCCTTCACACGCCTTTTCGTAACTCCCTTTGAAATGCTTTAAACCATACTGGGTCTTTGGTTATCACTATGAGTCTAAATAAAATGCTACGTTTCTTAATTTGTCATTTACCCATATTCATATTCTCTGCCTTAAAAGATAGGGAACATTATTTTGTCTTGCTTTCTCCTCTTGGTAAGGCTAGTGATATGAACTCTAATTTTCACAGTATAATTAGTAGTTAAAATTTGAATACTATAAACTTCTCCATTTTGCAAAGTTTTAGTGATGTCTATTGTCTGTGTACTGTGTGGGGTGAGGAAGTCTGCCATGCCTCCCAGAGGAAATAACAGCTCGTTCTGCCTGCCTGTTTTCAGTGCCTTCCCACACTCTGCTGGCGTTGGCTGCCTGTTCCTCCTGTATATCCCAACTGTGCAGCCTCTCAGTATGTACCACTAAACATTCATGTTGCTGCTCTTTAATTCATTTAAAAGCATGAAGTAGGAAAATTACCCTGAATTTGTCATAAGCGATTTTCAGAAGCATCATTGTCAGTTTGTGGCTCCCACATTCAGACCTCCCTCCCTTAAGATGCCTACCTGATCGCTCTCTGGCTCATTTGATATGGCATGTCTGTATGAGGCTTCCCTTTCCGGGCTCTGTCTCTACCCCTCCTGGCTCTCGCCTTCAAATGCCTAGAACACTGTAACATCTAATTTCTCTCCATTCTTTCGTCCCTACCACCTCCAGTTTGCTTTTCTGAACTCACAGCTGCTCAATTCAAAAGGCACTTTATTGGGTTAGCAAAATCGAAACGAGCGCCATTCTAAGGCAGCAAAAAGCTCAAAATACAATAAGTGAGCAGAGCGAGGTCTTAGAAGTTACTAAACAGCATAGTTTCAACTTTACATAAATAACAGGAACGTACATATGTCTATATTTGTATGTTAGGAAAAGATGCCAAGCGTTAACATGTTCTCCCTCATCCTGTGCTACCAAATGGTTGTTTTTCTAAATGAGCTTATCACTTCCGTGATTTAGACTATGTGCTATGCACCATGTTATAGGGCATATCACTTTGTCAGATTAAAGAGTAAGAATGCATAGAAACTAGAGCTATACAGCCAGAGCTGTCTGGCTTCAGAGGGGGAACGGATCATACCCAGGTCAGTAAAGACAATGAGTCCTTTTTAGGTAGAAAGGGGAGCATGAAAGAAAAACAACATCATCCAACCAGACTCCTCAGAGCTCCCAGCGACTAAACTACTAACCAAAGCATACACATGGAGGGTCCTCGCGGCTCCAGCCACATATGTAGCAGAGGATGGCCTTGTCAGGCTTCAATGGGAGGGGAAGTCGTTGGTCCTGTGAAGGCTTGATGTCCCAGTGTACCAGGGTAGGAGAATGCCAGGGTGGGGAGGTGGGAGTGAGTGGGTGGGGGAACACCCCCATAGAAGCAGGGGGAGGGGGGTGGGATAAGCGGTTTTCGGAGGGGAAACCGGGAAAGGGGATAACATTTGAAATGTAAATAAAGGAAATATCCAAAAAGAAAGAGAAAAAAAAAAAAAAAAGAATTCTATACAACTCTGAAATGTCAAGGTAGTAGCATAGAAAACATATGAATAAAAATAGACAAATTCAAATTCAATTTTACAAAACAATCTGCTTTGTAAATTTGCTGGTCACTCTAGAAGAATTTGCTTTTTGTGGTCCTGTTTCTGACTTTTGTTTTGCATCGATGAGTTAACATATAATAACTTAAAGATATTTTTCATTTTTTACATTCTAATTAATTGATTTGTTCATTTGTCTTTGTTCCTGAGACAGGTTTTCATATAGCTTAGTTGGCTTTGAAGGTTTTAGGTAGCCAAGGATTACATGTGTGTGGCACTGTGCCTGGTGTATGCGATGCTAGGGTTTGGCCCAATGTATTATACATGCTAAATGGGCATGGTACTCAGTCAACCAGCTTAAGCAGTAGCAGATACCTGATAACAGAGGCAAACTATCTTCCAAAGCTCGGAGAGTCCAGCCTAGACTAAACTTCCAGTTGGTAAAGCTGGCTGAAAAAATGAGACATCATGCGTTGCTAGACCGCTGGAAATTTTTCAAAAACAATCACAGAACCAATGAAACAATTCCAAAATAAGTTTTAAACCTTAGCATCCCAATTCGCTACTACTGAGATTATAGGCTCTTATTTTCGAGTACAACCTCATCAATCTAGGACGAGTCAACTACTCTAGGCTCCAGACACAAAGCTATGAAAGACAATGATGTTTTTACAAGCAGAAATTATCAGTATCAAGATTTTAAATTTTTTGAGCTGCCAACTCTGAGCAACTAATATTAACAAAAACAATACTTATGTACATATGGGTATATTTAAGTCTCTGTGGAGAACCAGATCATTAGGAATAGCAGTCAAATGAGGTGTTTAATATTTGAAGCTTAAAAATTGCTTACTTCTTTTCCCTTATAGCTAGATGTCGAATCAGCACAATAAACTCTACTTTTAAATGTCTGTGATTATGACCAGATATATTTGAAAGTCATAGTTTTAGTTACAAATAAATGTGTGCTGCTTAACTATGTGGGAGAATGTCTGAAACTAACTCCCAGTTGGAAAAGGCAAAATTTCACATAATCCCTCTGTGCAATCTCAGAGCTTGCAATGGAATGTGGGAAAAGGATCCATCCATAAATTCTTTATTTTCTGGGTTTTTCAAGACATAATAAATCCTTAATGGCATGGTTATCATAAAAACAAGTGTATTTTTCATGTTAACTGATTAAAACTTTTTAACATGAAACTAGGGTCATCTGTTTCAACTTTTTGTCACAGAATTCTTTATTAATTCATTGTTTTATTTCTTTACTTCCCAATTATTGCCTCCCCTTTTTGGTCCCCCTGGCAAGAGTTTTTTCACCCAGCCCCCTCCCCTTTGCCTCTGAGAGGGTGCCTCTCAAACAAAATTTTAACATATATAAGAAATTTGGTCAAGTAATCTTTGAAACATTATCCACACATCAGTATATTTAATAGGACAAAAATGGTATCTTATTACTGTGATGAGTCTAGAATTAATTTAAATAACTATGGGTTTTATTCGTGACAAAAACAAGGACTACTTTACACAGTAGAGGTGGTCACTTCTGCATACACACATGCACACACACACATATATATATATGTACACACACATGTACATACATACACACATATACATATACACACAGACATGTATATGTATATACATATACATACATACACACAAGACAGATATACATATATATATACATGTTATTGTATGCATTCAATTCCAGATTTAGTAAGCAAGTTTCCAATGTGTTAAAAATAAGCCTGTAGCCAACTTCTGCATTTTAGAACTGTCAAAAGATTGCCAGCTGAACTCAAAGCAAAATAAAACAAAATAATCATCCCAATAAGTGATAGCCAAAATCTCCACAATCACTGCATTGTCACATTAAGTCAGCAGGGATATAAAGGTGACCCAGAAGAAAAATGCCACAGGAATCACATTAAAATAGCCCCCTTGCTCAGCAAAGGAAAATCCTACACCCTTAGCTGGCTTTCTATTCCCAACTTTTTATCTACGTGATAATATGGCAATCATCCAAATCATTAAAAGTAATTAAATATCTGGTGATGTTGCTGCCAAACTTTACAAAAAAAAAAAAAAAAAACGTTCCATAATTAAAAAAAACAACAATGTGTAAGAAAACTTATTTTCAAAATGTTCTCTCGAATCTTAACATACTAGAGGTTTTAAATTAACAAATAGTGTATGAATACTTTTGTACTTAATTTAGCCTTCTTAACTCACCTTGGAAAGCCTATCTTCTATAAAGATGTATAAAGAAACTCACTAAATAATTTGGCATTGCTATGCACTTTTCCCTGGAAACAAATGCATTAAATCATAAAGAGTAGTCAGGATCATGCATCTAGGTCTGCACACCGGAGATGGGGCTGTTTGTGGGGAATGTAAAAGGCAAATGTAAGTATTCAGATAATATTTAACATTAGTTTTCCATGACTATGAAACAGAAATACGTATCTGTTGATATGTTCTGTCTTTCAAAAACAAAAGAGCTGCGTAATTAATGTTCTGGGAATCATTCCTGGAAGAAACTTTAAAAAATCAACACCTCATGTTTTAGACAAAAATATGAGTTTAAGTGCTTTTTAAGACATGCTTGTAGAAACAAAGGTGTTAAAATGGAATTAATTTTATTTAGCATTTATGGAGAAATTTTTTTTTTCTTTTTAAGTTGAAGCAAATTTCACCCAGCGAAATAGTTTTTATCTTTCAACTTTACTTGGCTCTGTTTTAATCATACCTTTAAAACAACTGGAAAAGGAACCCGGGCATCCAAGAGATCTTCATTAGTCCTGCCAAGCCTAGCATATACAGCCAGCAGTACACTCCCCTTCTCAATGTGAAACGGGTATTACTGTTACTATCTGAAATGTCACATCTGTTAGGCCGAGCGGGGGAAATCTGCTTGAGATTTTAGACAGTTACCAACTTACCAAAACTAGCGCAGCAACTCTTAACGAGCAAAACCATTAATGATCTTCCAACTGGAGCCCTATTCAAATACCTCACCTTGTTAGCACAGAATGAGGTGTTCAATCAAGAGCCTGGGAATGGGAAGCACCAGCGCCTAGTTCTGAGTGGTGATTACAAGGGCAAGGGGACAAGTGCCAAGGCAACAGTCTTCTGCCCTGCAGGAAGCTGAGAAACCTTCAAGTCTCCATTTGTAAATCAGGCCCCAATGATTGCAGCAGTCACCAGCACAGAGCATCGGAAACAATTATTTGCACCATATTCTTCCACTGTTTTAATTTGCTCTTAAAATGAACAAGATGATCCCCAGAGTCATTGGCATTTTGTCATTAGAAATTTAGAGCCCGTTCTAGGATTTTTTCCTGGCATTGAAAGGCAAGAAAAGCCTCAGCGCATAATTTAAGGGAACATTTCCTGCTCTCGAGTGACTTGATTATTCAGATTTACTGACTTCAAATCTATAAAATATTCTCCAGGAGTGCATTTGAGATATTGAAGTTGTTGAGTTTTAAAGCATAAAATATACTTGTTGATTTTTAATATTTTTGTGTTCCTGTTTTCCATTTAAGACACTGTGACTTAGGCATTGAAACTGTCAACCTTTTAAAAACCACCGGCTTAAGTTTCTTTAATCTGCCCTTTGACTACTGGAAGCTTAAAATAATTTACAAAATGATTTTTGCTTTAGGCTCTTATTTTAGTTCTTAGTTTAGTTATTTAGAATAACAGCAGCATAGAATTAAACTTATGTTTAAGAGAACATATTTAAGCCAACAATATATTTAAAATATATATCATTTATCTTAAAGAAAAAAGTTGCATTGGAAATATGACATATGTCTTTCAGTGCCAGTATGCTGGATTGATTTTGTTACTAATAAGCATATATTTGTAACTGACTTGATTACTTAAATTAATTGAAATTGATAAGCAACAAAGTTTAGTTAAAAATGAGACACAGATATGTATTAAATTTTTCTTCTGTTTTATAAAAATCTACTATAGATGTGCCTATAGTTTTTTCCTCTTGACTATTCAAGGGGTAGTGTACAAATCTGTGGAGGGGTGGAATGATAATTAATCGCAGGCAGTACATATAGTCTACCTGTAAGATGACTGATTATATTTTATGTTGATATGATTTCATAAACTGTTTTTATTATCATTTAATCTGAGAGGGGATATTCAAAAACACTAAATTTTTATTTCATGTGAATATATTAAATACTTTAAATGCATTAAATAATTATGTTTTTTATTAGTTGCTGAAACTAGAAAGCAGAGTTTGTTTGTTTTTTCTTTTAACCTCTTTATTTATTCCTGAACTTGAAGACATTATGGGCCATAAAGAATAATAGGACGACTATAGCTCCTTGAAAGTGACTTTTGAAAGTCCACATGGATAACATAATTAAATACTTTGCAACAGATTTTCATGTTTGCTAAATAGCTAGATAGCCTTGTTTTATTTCTTGACTGTTAACCTCCGTTGTTTTTTGGTGATTTTGGGGGGTGGGGGTGGGGAAGTTGTTTGTTTGTTTATTTGTTAAGTTTTTCTGAATGGTATGCTATTAAGTTTCCAAGGCTGGATTTTCTACATTCAATTAAAATAGCACAGACTCATATGAGAAATCTCCTGCAGTGTTATATGTTACAAACACATTCCTTATGCCAAAGCTACAGTGATCACTTCCGAAAGTTCCTTAAAAAAAAAAAAAAAAAAAAAAGAATAGTTTCATCATAAGCTATCCAAATGTAGAGGGCGCTGCTGTACATGTATTTTGAAAGTCTCAGAATCAAACACATTCATCTGTTAATTTAGTTTTTGTTTTCAAAACCTACCAGTAAATTCTAATTAAATCATTAATGTTTAAAGTCTGTATTTAGACTTAAAGTAACTGAAAATACTTAGGCAGTAAAGTATTAAAGTTGTACATGTCATTGTGGAAATAAGTATTTTTTGATTATCTTCTAGTTCTAATTATCTATAAATTAGTTTAGATGTTCTTGTAGCTAGATTATATATATCAATGTTCTGTGACTATAGTTATGTAAAAAATAGCCTGGAGCCCAGGAGATATAAGCTGAAAATTAAGAATGTCATTAATTTTGCGTGGGATAAGGAAAAGGATGAAGTATATATAAAGGCAATTAATTTTGGGTAGAGACTGTGTATTTTCAATGCCATACTATAATGTTCTGCGTGTTTGAAACTTTACAAAGTACAGATTGAGAAAAATGTTCCCATCAGTTGCTGCCTTTTTAATCTAGTTTTCTAAGCAATCATATATTTTAAAGTTATTTCACTAGACATGCTAGTTTCTGTATGGGTTTTAATGCACTCTTAAAATTTAGAAGTATTTCCTAATCATGTAACAAATATAACCTTTTTCCATTAATGAAACAAAGCTAACTGGAAAAATAACTCTACTGACATATATATGTATATATATATATATATATATATATATATATATATTGCATATATATAAAATGTTATAAATAATTTCTTTCATTTTTCATTAGTATCAAAATCATATGAATTTACTTTTTAAGTTTTTCATTTGTATTATTGTTATAACTTTAAAGCAATTAAAAATAAAACAAGTTACAGCATATCTCATAAATACATATTTTGAAAATATATTTGAACAAAAATCAAACTTGAAAATCTCATGTATTATATAGGTGCTTTGCTATATCTAAAGTGAATTAGTACTATGCAAAACTCGGCAGTTCCTTGTCTGTCGGGGTCAAGTCTGAACGACAGCTACAGATTTAAAATGTACTTGCTGAAGAAACACATCAGAAACTCAAATGTGACTATGTTCTAATCTAGTTTTCACTGTTGGCTCTTAACACTTAATTTCATACTTAAAAGTCTTGATTTTTCTCTTCTTGTTACATGTACATTTGATACAGCTAAATAAAGACAGAATGGTAGAATATATGCTAGCATTAATATGACGGTATCCTTTGTAGTTAAAGCCACATAATCGGAGAGATTTTTTAAGTTTGATTTTCATTCTTAAACACCAACGATATAGCAACAGCGCCCACTCTCTCCCTAGTTTGACGTGCATAAAGAAACAGGCAAAGAATGACTGGGATACGTAAATATGTATTCTATGCAGAGCCGTGAAACTAAGTACAAGAAAAACATAAATACCTCGTCAGGAAAAGTTATGAATGTAGCTCAGGCATAACTTTTCAACTCTTCCAGTTATTTTAACATCAAAATAAGCGTGGCAGAAAGCACCGGAGGAAAAGCGCCGGACTAAAACGGCTCCTAATGTGCTCTTTTGAATAGGGTATCCAAAACTGCCTGTTTAGGCTGCATCTAATCTAACACAAGTGGGTGTTGTCTGAATTTTTTGCTATCCACCCACGTTTAAGTAGTTTTTCACCTTAAAACTAGGAAAGAGAGTCGAGGAGTGAAACAGCTAATCCACAACTGAGGTAACAGTTGCCATGTACGATACACAAGTTCTTTGGGACCGAGATACCCCACAGACACACTGGATGAAGCTTGGCCTTGTACACTGCCATCAAAACAAAGGTTCATATTGCATGAAAATCCTGTGCAAATGAGCCATAATGGCGTGAATGACAGTCTCCTAAGACCATGCAGCAAGGCCCGTGTTTGATCTGAAACACTGTTAATCTTTCTCACACATAGCACACTAGTGCACTTGGGAAATCCTCCATGAGTACCGCCCTACAGCTGGAGCAGGAGCAAGAGATGGAGAGGCATCAAGCAAAAGTTCCATCTTGGCCACTACTTCATTTGAGTCATTTTTCAGTTTGTGTTTTGGGTGGTTTTGTTCAGGTATTCACAGAAAATTTAGACCTCACTCTTCTTTACTTCAAAACTTTGTGGTTTTTTTTTTTTAAAAGTCTCTTTGGTATAAAAATATGGTGTTACTATTATGTTTTGAAAGGTTTCCAAGGGCTATCTCTATCACAGTTAGAGACTGTTTGAAATGTCTTATTTTGTGTAGGTTGTGTCATTAATCCTAGCGGACTCAGACATTACACCAAAGCATGTAAGAAAGGAGAAAGCTGGATAGGAGGGAGAACAAGAGATAGAGAAGGAGGGAGAAAGGAAAGGGGAGGGGAAATGTGGGTAGAAGAAGAGGGAGATGGGGGAGAGGAGGGAGGGAAGAAAGGCTGAAGAGAGGGAGGAAAGAAGGGGGAAGGGGGAAAGGAAAGAAGGAGAGAGGTTTTCTACTGTAAGGAAAGAATGATTTGGGTGTTTCCATTTCAAATATAATTTAAACCATCAAAGTATCTCATAAGAAATTACAGGTCAGATTTTGAATCACAGACGGTCTTTTCTTTTGCTTTCTAATATTTAAATAAACTGTTTGCTTGGAGAGCCAAATATGTAAGGCACATGTGTTCAGTACAAGCTGAGTAAGTCATGCCAACTCCAAGATGGTAGGAAGTATGCCTCCTCAGTTGTGTTTTGCTTTTGAAGTGTTGCCTAAAAATCAGGCCTGGGCTTCAAAGAGAGGTGGATTACAGCCTTTATCCAGCAATTAATATGGTTGGAACGCAGAGCATCCTCATCTAACCACAGCACTGGCCGGAGAGAGCATAGCAGGCGTTCATTCTCTCTCAGGACGTGAAGTAAATCATAAAAATGAATAAATAAGCAATAATATATTGTTGATATTTGGCAGGGAAAGAAGGGGCAGAGCTAAGCTTTCGCATCCAATAACCAACCTGTGTTTTCATATCCAGACAAGCACTTCCAACATCTGAGATCCCTGGATCTCTAACAAGATTTCTGCATCTGGATCATTTTACCCTCCCACCAGCTTTTAAGAAAGAAATGCTACCAGTAAGAAATCTATTCCTTTCTCCTCATAGAATGGATCAGATCATCATTTGAATGTGGAGAAGTCCTTCTTCCTGTCAAAGTTCAAGGTTTCAAAACATGGTCAGAATATACAAACAAATAAAACGCTGTAGGATCTGCAGGAAGCATTTTAAGCACATTAGATTACGCAGAGTGCTCATCCTAGATGACAGAGTTGGGGCCTCATTTTTCTTTCTCAATTTCATTATAAGAATGTTCTGACAGGAGATGCCAGGGGTGTGATCGGTTAGCACATGATCCTTACACAGAATCTTCTGGCAAAATCCTAGAATGATGACTCCCTCCTGTTACTGGGCAACTGCAGAATTGAAGTCCATAGAATATCCTTCATTTCACCACAGTACTTTGCTATGTTAGATCTTGAATTTTTTTTTTAATTTTAGCTTGTGTTTTATTGAGATATTTCTCAGGTCTTCTCAGCAGGTTTTCCATGTAACCCAGGCTAACATTAAATTTTTTTATCAATTCTGATCTCTCTGTCTTGTCTCTCAAGGCCGAGATTTCAGACAAATAGAGTCTGAATATTAAAGAATGAAATACCAGGAAACAATCATTCAGAAAAAGAGGCTAGTGGCAATTAATATACTATATATATATATATATATATATATATATATATATATATATATATATATAATGTTTGAACTTGAAAACAAAGAGGTATCTACTCTAGAAATGGGAGCTAGACTATTGAATATTTAATATTGAATAGTAAAGAACAAAGTATCAAGCAAAAACTTTCAGAACAAGTGGATTAGTTGCAACTAATATACCTATATAGTGTACTGTTTGGGTCTGAAGACAAAGAGGCATTTACTGTAGGGATGGGAACTCCTGTCTCTATAAAGACTGATCTTGGAATAAGAAGGACATCTTCACTTCCACACAGAGATAACGGGCTGCCCTCGCAAATCACACAGAGTTGCTGCTGTAATTTTTTTCTTACAGTTTTTTTTTTCTGTCTTGAAAGAAATCACCATGTGTAAAGAATTTACAGAAAAATATCAGAGCACCCTGACAACCTAAGCAATGTATTTCATTAATAAACAATGATTATTGTTCAGTGCAGTGTGTTGTGAAAGATGTTGAGGAACAATTGCTGTAAACTCTAAATATGTTTTTAAATTAATGTGTAATAGCCTCCTTGCTATCAGATCCATATTTACCCCTAGATCTTACACATAAATGTAGAAGTGAGGTCGCAAAGATACTTCGTTTTCTATACTCTTCTTGCATGTATTTTATCCTCTTGCCTTGCCCTTGGCACTCATCATAAAGATCCTGATAATATGCTTTAGCTGCCCAGAAAGTTGGGCAGAAGAACAAAGAGCAGTTGACAGATTAAATATCTGAAAGCACGTAAAGTCGTCCTGCTAACTGAGACCATTAGAAATGGGCCAGCGTTTACGCAAACTTAGGAATCTACTATTCTGAGGGGTTAGTGAGCAGGATGCAAAGTGAATAAGTAAAATAATAATAATAATAATAATAATAATAATAATAATAATAATAAAGAGTCTATTATTTGTTTTCATTTTTGACATCATTCTGTTGCAGCATCGTGATTCTAGACCACGGTTCAAAAGCCAGGGAGCCTGCCAAGGCTATTTTGCCACTTAACAGCAGAGTCCTTAGTGTTATATAAATTTGTACAAGGGGAGGGAATAAAAAGATTCAAAAAGCAAGGAAACAAAATTTTCAACCACTAAAAAGAGAATAAAGAGCGAACACTTGCTTTTTAATATTGCATCTGACTTCTTAAATGAAATTCTCTGATAGCACACTATCATTAGCCACCAAGCATGGGGTTTGGCACTGTCTACTAAGGCACATCTACCATGGTCTCCCCTCCTCTGTATTTAGTTGTCAGCAGGCATATTTGTTAGGTACAAATTATTCAAGCCCAGTTTCAAAAGATCCATAACCTATTTAGAGTTTAATGTTACTAGATCCACCCACAACCACTAGCCTATTCCCAGCCCACTTATATAAATACATAGATTTGTACTTATGGGGTCACTGAAGGGTACTAATGAATATGTTATTTATACAAAACTATAGGTTCATTAAATAGAATCTATTTAACTGCATTTTTTTTTCAAAATGTGTTGTCAGGTAAAGCTTTTCTTGTTTTAGCTCCCAAAGGAAACCAACATTTTCTATAGCAGTATGTCCTAAGAATACTATTTTTAAGGTGATAACAACAGAAACACATGGCTACTCCTCCGTGTAAATCTGAAATATCAGTAGTGCTCTCAACGCTTACGGTCCAATGTGCTCTTTTTATCTTGTAAATTTATTTACCAGTCTTTTCGTCTGACATCTTAAATTGGTTATTAAATGAATAATACATTTACGTGGCCTTAACAAACAAAATGAAGAATAAAACTATAAATAAGTGGAACTGTTTCTATTTTTTGCCCTCTGTTTAGTGACCCAAGCTCTTCCAGTGAGCTAGTCCTTTTCACGTTGATGTATTTTTTCACTGAGTTTTTATGAATAAGAGAGAACCACAACTGGCAATTACAGCCTCTTATTGTTTACATCTGAAATGTTCTATGATGGCAGTTCTCAACCTCCCTACTGCTGCAACCCTTTAATACAGTTCCCTATGTTGTGATGACCCGCCCCCAACCACAAAATTATTCCACTGCTACTTCCTATCTGTAATTTTGTTACTGTCATGAATCATAATGTAAGTATTCAATATGCAGGATGTCTAATTGGCAACCCCAAGGGGCCTCAACTCACAGGTTGAGAACTGCTGTTCTGTAAGGCCATGGTACTAAATGATTTGGCTTTGAGGTCAGGAAATTGGAAAGCCAAATGGATTTGGTTTTACTTTCACTTTTACTTTTACTTTTCCCAAAGGAAGTATGTGAAAGAAGTCTACTTTCCTCCTTACCTGATGTATGGCCAGCTATAAGAAAGCCAAATGACAGAACTAGACAATATGTAAATTTAACTGTATGAAAGGCTAAATACCTCTTTTTCTAGTTGACTGGGGAATACGGTAGGAAAAGACATTGGAGAGTCCCAGATTGTTTTCAAAGAGTCTTTTACTGTATTTTTTTGATGCCAGCATAGAAAACACAAGGTCTAAAAGAGACTCAACTTGGAAAGTAAAAATAGTTGTATTTGTAGGATTAAGATCCTGAACCTTTCCGGGCCTGGCAACATACATCATTTACTTACTTTTCTTTAAGATTTTTGAGAACATTGAAAAATTTTTTTAACTTAAAAGTTTTTACTGGTGCTAGAGAAATGGCTCAGTGATTAAGAGCACTGGTAGTTATTGCATAGCACCCTGGCTCAATTCCCAGCATCCACTTGGCATTTCACAATGACTACAACACTGGGAGGGCAAGTCCTGCACCTCACCTGGGCAGCACGGTAGAGTTGGCACTCCCGGTGTGGGTGAGAGTGAGCAAACTCTGAGGGCATGAGTGGGAGAGCAGAAGGAGCTGGTTCAGCCCCTCAGCTGCAGCATTTGGAGAGCTTGTGGGAACAGGGCAGTGCAGGAGAGCTCACCTTGCTAGTATGGGTGCTAGAATGGGAGCTGGTGGACTGACCAGCTCAGCTACATCCCATTCCATGATCTAGGGCCTTGAATTGTCCCACCCAATCATCTACCCCTTCTATGAACTGCTGGTATGTGTGAAGGGGCCAGTCCTACAGATCCAAAGCTGCAGGATCTCCATGACACAGGGCAACAAAAGGATATCCAAGAAGAGTCCTGGTAAGGAGCCGCTATTGATAGTACAGCAGAAGCCAGAGGATTTGAATCAGACCAATGGCTCATTGCAATGAACATTTTCAAGTAAAGAAGTGTGGTCAAAAGGATACACTGTGAGACACACTGTGACACACTACACCTTTCACAATAAGATGACTTTGTTCTTTCAGGTAGGAAGTTGCAAGGATGGTTTAAAATATTGGCCATATATGTCTCATTTTTTTCACAAGGGCTAATCCTCAGTTTCTATATTCTCCCAAAACTTTCTCCTGTAGTTCTGTCCTTTTTGCACCTGTATTATTCTCTCCCACGTTTTGGGGAAATTTAAATTTAAATGGGTTAAAACTAAGTCATTTTATTCGTTCATTCATTTGATTGCTACTATGAGGGCCACATACATGCTAGTCAAGAGCTCTTTTTACCACTAAACTCCTCAACCAAATTTTAAAACGCATTATTGCAATTGTGCTAGCCACATTTCAAATGCTCTCCAGTCACATGTGCTAGTGGTTATCAAATTGAACTGCTCAGCCATGAAGCCTTTTTCTCATTACCTGAAGCTATTGACAATGTTGTCCTAGAAAATAGAAAAATAAAAGTATTCTAAGTATGTTACTCTGCATATGTCATGTAATCTTATCAATTATTCTTCTACCATGTTTAAGTTTCTATATATTCTGAAGTGAGAATAGTAATGGTATTAACTTCATAAGTTATTGAATATAAAGAGCATGTTTATATAAATTGACAACATGAATGTAAATATAGGTAAGAAAAGTAAGTCTAGGAATAGACATGTGAAGATAGGGTTATTTTCATTTTCTCTTTTTCATAATGAATATTTCCCTCCTATATTAGTTGATTTTTTTTACATTTACTTTGGTCATTTATAATATTTATAACACACCTATCTGCTCTCTGAGTTATTTTCAGTAGTAACTCACACATATGCTCTTATTTTGCCATAGACCTATCTTACAACAAGATAGGTATAAGTATTAATAGTTAATACTTATAAATGCTAAGACCACACCTTCAGATTTCAAGCACCCAACAAAAGTCTTCATCACAAAAGGAATAGTTTATAAAGTTGCCAAATCCAAATGGATGTCTCTGGAGGATATCATCCTTAGTGAGGTAACCCAATCACAAAAGAAGTCACTAGATATGCACTCACTGATAAGCGGATATTAGACCAGAGACTTAGAATACC
>NC_034599.1:85030588-85038438 GCF_900095145.1 Mus pahari
GTACCCCCTGAGCTTGTGTCTCTAGCTGCATATGTAGCAGAAGATGGCCTAATCGGCCATCACTGGGAATAGAGGCCCCTTGGTCTTGCAAACTTTATACGACCCAGCACAAGGGAAGGCCTGGGCCAAGTAATGGGAGTGGGTGGGTAGGGAGCAGGGGCGGGGGGAGGTATAGGAAACTTCCGGGATAGCATTTGAAATGTAAATAAAGAAAATAATAATAATAATAAAAATAAATAAAAAATAAAGTTGCCAAATCATATTAAATTTGGTCATAAACATTATGAATTGTGTGTGTGTGTGTGTGTGTGTGTGTGTGTGTGTGTGTGTCTGTGCGTGGAAGGGTGAGAAAATTCTCACTCATTTTAAGTTATATGCATATTTATAGTCTCAAAAAAGGTTTATTCTTATGGTCTGCTCTGGAATTGGAAACAACTTTCACTGAGTGTATAAGCTGCTTAAACTCTCCCAATTTAATGAACTTTCTTGAATAAACTACACAAACTCATACATTATAATTTCCTATTGGTAGAAACCAAAAATTATATTTTAAAAAGGTCATTGGGGAAATAAAATAGGAATGAGGGGTAAGTGTGATCCAAATATGACATTATCAAAGAATGAATAGAACAGTATTTTTAAAGTCATTGATAATAGGGTTCTGACTACAAAGAAAGGCTCTGGGTAAGACTTCCAGCCTTAGGAAGAGAAATAAAATATCTGGGTAACATGGTGCTGTACACTTGTAATCCTGACAGTCAGGCAGGATAATTATAAAATTGAAGCTAACCTGGGCAACATATTGCAATACTGTATCAAAACAAAAGTATTTGGTTTTGCTTTGGACTCTGTTATCTAAAACAAAACCATTAAAAAGACAAGAAACAAAGAATAGTAATCATGATATTTGTGGGAGGAATGGATGAAACCAGAACATATCATGGCCAATGAAGTAACCCATACCCCAAGACAAATGACAAATGTTCTTTCTTATTTGTCCAATCTAGTTCTGAATCTTTAGCTATAAAAATACATAACCTCAAATAACCAGAGAAAACATGAAAGGTCAAAAGGGACCACAATAGGAAGTGGAGAAGAAGATATTTTAGAGAATGGGATTGTAGGACACAGGGGTTAAGAAGGGAAAAAAATATGGGGGCACTACATCTGAAAAGGAGAAGAAGGGAAACAAAGGGGCATAGGGAAAGAAGAAGAATATAGAATGCCAAAGATGACTGAAAATACTTTAGGAAATCTTATTAAATGTTTAATTTAAAATGCATACATACGTGTGTGTGTGTATAAAATGTGTATTAACACACACATATATATTTATTCATCACTAATGATTTATACTTGGAGTGATAGTGTTCCCTGAAGAACCATAGATCATCTAACAAAAACCTTGGAGCCAAGCATGGAAAACTTCCCTTCAGGTTGTTAAGCAGGGAAGCTCAAGAGATATGCTAAAACAATAGACACTACTGACATTTCCATTGATTGCCTCCCCAAACTTAGTGTACACCCCTAAAAACATGGCACAGTTCAAACACAGAGCTTGGAAGAATCAATCTGTAATTAATCCGGATATTCCTCCCTGAGAACTGGCTCTCATATTATCAGAAGATGCAATGAAGATCCAAAGGAGATGAGCAATCAAATCCTACCCTCTGGACTGCAATAACTAACTAGCAGTATATCCATAATGGTGCAATAGTGGCATATTTGTCATGAGGGTAACCACAGCTCTCTAATTGGACTTAAGACTCGCTCAGCAGGAAGTAGCCTGGTACTATAAACCTAGTCAAATATCCACAAGTGGAGAGGTCAGAGATGCAAGAGGAGAAACTAAACCATTCTCCTAAATATAGTTTCTAACTGCACTCTAAATATTTTTTCATTATACCCAGAGATAATTGTAGCCTTCACACCTCATCAATGATTCTTTTGGCAACACTTGAAGGCTATTACAGACATCCACAACTGGTCAAAATCCAGAGAATAAGTAACCATGAAGCACATGACTACAACTTATACATATCGCAACACAATCAGGCCCCCTACACCTAAGTCTCAGGGATCACCACAAAGAAAGGATCAGAAAGATCATGGAGCCAGAAGCCCAGGGTGTCTGATGTAAGATAGTGTCTTTGATATATGACAGTTATGCTCCATCTATGAATTTTCTTACCTGAGTCTAGCCTTTATAGTATCAGAAGGTAAAATACAAGCTTCCAGAGAAAGAAAGCAGCCAGGAGACCTAGCCATTTATGTCATCACTGAACCATAACAATGACCAACATGGCAAGTACAGTCATGGGATGCTAATTGGACTTAGAATCTGCTAAACAAGAAGGAAATTATGCCTGGTCCTACAATCATAGAAAACCACCTAGAGATCTTGGAGGAGAACCTACACCACTTTGTTAAAACAATATAATTCCTAACTGCATTCTAAGCATTTATCCTTGTACCCACAAATAAGGGTTGTTCTCAACACTCATCGAGGAAATTTCTGTTCGCAACAGTCAGAGATGATTAGAGAAAACCAGGGTCAATCAAAATACAGTCATAGAGCCCAGTCCCAATAAATAAATCTACAGAACACTCCCACACCCTAGGCTCAGGTCATACAGCAGAAGAGGAGATGAAAGGGTGGTTAAGAACCAGAGGATTGGGAATTTGCTCTGAGATCGTGTCCCCTAGAATGTCAGAAGCTATAACCATAAAGTCACACATTGTCTAAACATGAGCTGAACAATGAGAACAACAGCAGATACAAAAGTGGATGTGGGTGGGAGCCCAGGAAGCCTCAATTCTATACAAAAACCTACAAGAAACTAAGGAATGCCGAAAGCAAGAAAAATAGACTTTCCCATGAAAGAACACTCTGATATTCAAGAACCAATTAGGCAGCCCTGAAAACATACATGTAAGTAACATTATACAGACTGAGAAAGTTGTTTATATGTACTTAGAAATAGTATGTATATACCTATATGTAAATAACAACAATTAATTATAAAAAGTGGCCATGAATTTGAAAGAGAACAAGGAGGGGTGTGTGGGAGGGGCTGGAGGGAGGAAATAAGTAAGTGGACTATGTTGCAATTGCATCATAATCTCAAAAGATAGCAGAGGCAATTTTAAATGATAAACATTTAGCATGCTATACTTATTTTTAGCAGCATACATTACTTTTAATAACCATGTAAGAGTCATGAAATTTGCCTCACCCCAAAATACTGCAGAGTATAAGTCTCACAACGCGATGCTTATCACTGGCAACCTTCAGCACACGATGCCATTAGGTCCAGGAGCACTAAGCTGAGCCTGCTTCTTCAGGAGTGCATTTCTGTAGCGAGAAAAGCCATTTGGTTCTGCATCCTCCTGAAGGAACATAAATCAGTCTGACATTTCCAAAGAGCAACTTGGAAGTGCAATATAAAGACTTGCATTTCAGGATCACCTTTAAAGTTTTTTTCTTATAGATTGCCCAGTAACAATAATTGCAGTTCAAAAGGGAAACTGCTATTCAATTATGAGTACATTTTTGCAAAAATAGCTTGTCACTTTCTGTTCTAAAAGCAAGTCACAAATCCAGATTCATATGTACCTCTTCCGGATTTTGAAATGTTGACAATTTTCAAAAACTTTAAAAACACTCTGTTGGCCAAAACAGCCACAGCTGTTCATAGAATCAGGTTTGCATGAAAGTAGTTTGTAAGCCTGCCCACATGTACTTACACATCTAAGGAATGCATGCAAATGAATGTGTGTTTTAATTAGTTTCCCTAGATCAGAACTCAGGAATCAAGAATGATGAATTAGCCTTGTGTACAAATATTTTCCTCAATGTGAATGTTAAAATAAAGAATAATATTGGTGTCAAGCTATAATTTCAATAACTTTAAAGATAACCTATCTAAAATGCTTAGAAAATTATACATAAAAATATTTATATATATCTTTACTTAATTTTTAGTTTGTGATATTTTAAATTCAAAGACATAATTTCTGGATAGGTATCACATCTCCATAAGTACTGTAGGTAATTCTTATTTTAGTTCAGACTGGAAAAAAAAAAAAAACTTCAGTTAAAAAACTTTTATAAAATGAACCAAACTCATTTAATATGCCATGGAGAAAGTTTTTTGTAACTAAAGCATATAATAATAGTGTGATAATTCTGGGTGAAATAATAATTGCCTTTAGTTTTTATGAACTATTGGCAATGCCCTCCACATACTCACTTCACTTAATTCATAGAACTGGTAAAATGCAGTAATTATTTCAGGGACTATTTGTCCAAAGGATTTTCAAACTCCAACCATGGTTCTTGTGCCCAGATATTTTTAAGCTCTTTTGACTTCACACATGGAAATTGATGGTGCATTTTCCAGTACTTCCTGCTGTGTTCCTCATCAGGTCCTGGCTGCCAAGTCACTAGGAAACAAGAAATGAATGCTGGAAAACCCTGTGGCTGTTCTGAACTAAAGAAAGAACTGCAAACATGACCAGAGTTCTCCACAAACCCTTCTAGACTGTCAAAAGAAAAATGGTCACAAGCTGCAACCACTCAATGAAGCAATAGTTCCCTTATTACTTGCAAAGCCTTTTATTTAGCCTCAACAGTATCGTGTTTGAAACAATTTTAAGACTGGGGCAATATTTGGTGTAGCCATCTGCTCCCTCAGATTAACTGTCAGATGAATAAAGTGTTTGTAGTCAATGTTTTCACATTGATCTAAAATATCAACAACTTCAATATTAGTTCATGACATTAGTAGGAAATATTTTCATATTTTTACATCAAACAAAATGTTGAGTTTTTTCAATAACATGTCTCCAAAGTCACTGGTATATGCAAATAGATTCTAATTGAATATAGAAGACAGAGGCAGTCACTGTCAGATGATTTAGTATATCAGAGTTCCCTCTGTACTTGGACTTTTAAGAACACATCTTAAGTTTGGAGATTCCTAACCATCCACCATTACAAGTCCCTCTGGGCAATGATTTATCAAGTTCTGACTGTTTCAAACTGTGTGCACCAGATTCTACATCAATCACACTCACACTGGCTACACTTTTAACGAGAAAACCAAGAAACAATAATTTTCAATTAAGAAACTAGAAGAGTTTGGGTTTGATTTATGATTCAAGACTAATTATCAAATAGCTGGCCTAATGAAAATTAAGCTGCTGGTTACTGCAAAGATTTAACTTCATTTTCTTGAAGAGACACTGATATGATCCAGAATGTAATTTATTGAAGTAGTATGATGTATTTTAAAAGTCATAGACATGTAAATGAGATAATTATCATTTTAAATGAGAAGGCTAATTATTTATATTATGATGAATTTTATATTCTGAGTGCATATACACCTGAAATAAAAGCTTATCTTTGCTTTCGGTAATGATTTTCACTTCCTTCTTAAGCTACTGGAAGATCTAAAAATATTTCACATAGTTTAAAAGCAGATAATACTTTCATAGAGGAGAATTATTTAACAGCTTTAATTGCTGAGAATTATTTGATGTGATTTATTCAGAATGAGTAAATGAAAACTTTAAAACCATCTAAAATATTATCAAGTGAATGTAACAGACCATATGTGTATGTTATATTAATTATGTCATTTTAGGGGGTTGTTAACTACGGAGATTGTGAGTTGCTAATGTCTAGGGTCATAAATGTACAAGGACACAGATTAATTTTACCTCATCCTATAAACAAAATATTTTACTGTGGAGTTGTGTGTGGTATTTTCATCAGTTTACACCTCATGTTGCTCTACTCGGACTCTCATCCTCCAGCTATGCTGATCTACGCCTCAGCTCCTTAATCTTGCATTCTTTCTGGGCCAGTTTTCTTTGCTCCTGTAGCCTGCTAACTTCCAGAAAACCATGGCTCAGAGTTTAACTCCCTTTTCTTCTATCCCACTACTAGATGTTGCATGCTCTACTTAACCAGCAGAAATTCCTCTCCTATCCACCAGATTGAGAAAGTATGGTTGCTTTCCGAAGTCATGAGTTGTCTGGGCAATGCTTTTCAATCTTGCACATTACTGTGAAATTTATACTTTTTAAAAAATTTAATGGTGAGTAGTAGTTTGTGCTTTTGAGTTCATGCATATTTACATGAACCTTTCTAAATGGAATATACTTCAATAAAAATACTTTAAATTTCTATTTATTTCCTAATGCATATAAATCAGAAATATATGGGGATAGAACTTGAAACGCTACAACCTTCCAATGCTCCCAAGCTAATTCTAGCACTCAACTACCTGTTTAGGAATACTGACTAGATGTGTTGAGAAGTTTTTCTTTCCATTTTTTCCAGAAGGGTAAGTACCATTGGAATAAATCACATGTGAACTAAAAACCAAAAATCAGAGCCAGAGGTCATGTGAACACTTCTAAGAAGTGCTATGCTTGCCTCTTATAAGTGACGTGATTGTAATTTAGAATTATTCTATTGGAGTTGGCCACATATCCACCACAATTGTAATTTCTAAGACGTGATCATCCCTTCAGTCTTAGCATTATAGTAGTATTTATTTTATACTTCTAAATATAGTGTTGTTTTGTTTTGTTTTTTATTATTACACTCCTAACTATGTGCTTCTTGAGGTCCCAAAGCTGGTTCGGTTTTAAAACACTTGTTTATCACAGCACAATTATGATGTTGCTTGATTCAACAGAGGCCTCTGCTAGACAGGACATGGGAAAGAAAATTCAGAGTAGGATGAACAGGAGTAATCTTGTGATACTGATTAGCTACCAGCAAAAAAGAGCAAAGATAATTAATGGGGAAAAAAATCTGATAATTTTTTAATCATGATATCTCAATGACATAAAATCAGTTCTAGGAACAACTTGTCGTTGGTAAGATTAACTTCCATCTGTCTTCTATACTGCTACAAAATTTGTTTATACAGACACTAATTGAGAAATTCCCACTCAGGCGAAGCAGCTTCCTTACAGCTTTCAAATCTACCTGCTCTCTCACTCTGCCCTGTGCTCAGGATTGTCTGAAGTGCAAGCCCGCTTGAATCCCTACATGATTTCGGAATCTTTCACACACACACACACACACACACACACACACACACACACACACACACACACGTGCTTCCTGAATTATTTCTATTCAAATCGATGCTTGCAGATGTGCCTGTCAGCTTTTCCATCACCATAATGAAACACCTGAGGTAATTAACTCATAAACATTTTTTTTAAACTAGCAGAATACTCAGTTATAAAAACTTTTCTTTTTTTTTCTTTCTTTTATTACACTAGTGAGGAGCATAGTGAGAATTTCGGTTTCTCTGAAAAAACACAGAAATATTATGGCAATATATTTCCATTGTAATCTTGGGTGTAGGATATGGGGCTGCTTCAGACTGTTCACGGTAGCTGACTATGATCTGCCTATTGCTCTAGCAGGGATGTGATTTTTGCCGGCAGCAGACAGTTTCTGTGATTGTGTGATATTTGGAATTCTGATAACTTTTCAGAGTGAATCTAAATGCTAGAGCCCCGATAAACAGGATGGTAGGCTGTTAGTTGGTTGCTGTTGACTGATGTTGACTGCTGTTGGTTTCAGTTTGTTAGGTAGTCATGTGCAAAGAAGAAAAAAGAAGAAATTAGATATTGTCTTAGTCAGGGTTTCTATTCCTGCACAAACGTCATGACCAAGAAGCAAGTTGGGGAGGAAAGGGTTTATTTGGCTTACATTTCTATACTGCTGTTGATCACCAAAGGATGCAGGACTGGAACTCAAGCGGGTCAGGGAGCAGGAGCTGATGCAGAAGCCATGGAGGGATGTTCTTTACTGG